>NC_142011.1:176973541-177273541 GCF_049901735.1 Notechis scutatus | reverse complement strand
TTTAAAATAGGCTTGTTTTCAACAATTACACCTTCAGCATATCTAGCTGAATGTTACAATTCCCCTCCCGCACACTGAAAGCTAAAATAGCTCACCCGCTGCTTCTTGTGCAGGGGTAAAATGGCCACCTCTATTCTCAGTGCATTATTCTTCCAGTGAGCTGCTCAGTTTTAAGCTAAAATGAGGAAAAGACAATGCTACTTTCAGATCCAACTCTTGATAAAGAGAATGACACTGTGGGAGAAAGAGTAAAATGTCTGGAAAATTAAGACTTATGGCGATGTAATGACCCAAGAAGGAAGCGCTTTCACTACAGAGAATTCCCAACAGTAATCTTAGAAATCTCATTATGGAGTGATCCTCTGTTACTTGAAAAACAGTCTCAGATACAATTCCATGTAATAACAAAAGGGGCTGTGTGTCGATTAAATCCTAACTCTTCAGCATCTCTAATTCCAAATACACAAAATGAGAAGTGTAGCATGTCACTTAACTATCCCCAGAGTTGCATTTGATCATAAGCCTTATTCTTGATATGCATCTGTACCAAAAATAGCACACAGACATTTATTGAATTGTTTTGTTTTTGTTTTTAAATTCCTGGACCTACTGAAAATATTTTTAGGGGAAAATGCAAATAACTAGAGTATCTGTAGTTAAGTATGTAATCTGTAATGAGTATGTACAAAAAGCCATTATTCCTTTTAGTAAAATTAAGTATTTTTTTAATTATTCTCATTATTCCTTTTAGGAAAATTAAGGATAAACAGAAGATTATCTAGTATCTAGTATTCATAGTAACAGAAGATAATCTAAACCCCAGCCCACACTATGAGATTAATGATAATCCATTTTGCCAATCCACTCCTCATCACCTGTTTCTCAGTGCCATGTAGACATAAGGTTCAAATCAGCCCTGAAATTAGTCCCTGGTTAGTGGTTAATATTAGTCTATATACATGTAGTTCTTGATTCACAACAGTTCGTTTTAGTGACTGTTCAAGGTTATAATGGCACTGAAAAAGTGACATGACTGTTTTTCACCCTTATAACTGTTGCAAGCATCTCTATGGTCATATGATCAAAATTCAGACACTTGGCAACTGAGTCATATTTGTGATGGTTGCAGTGTCCTGGGGTCATGTGATCACCTTTGCTGATAAGCAAAGTCAATGGGGAAGCCAGATTCATTTAACAATTGGGTTACTAACTTAACCACTGCAATGATTAACAACTGTGGCAAAAAAGGTCATAAAGTGGGGGCAAAACTCACTTAATTACTGTCTCACTTAGGAACAGAAATTTTGGGCTCAGTTGTGGTTGTAAGTTGAGAACTCCCTATACAGAGTCAAAATAAACAAATTAAAAGCAGTTTATGAATGGTATACAGATTTCTAAGTCAAAGGATGTATCAGTGGAAGAGAAGCAGTTTTAAGGGCCTACAAGTAATGCGAAGTTTCTCAGTGGAGCCAGTCTGAGGTAACTTTCTAATGGCAGTATTTCAGAGTAGGATGTACAACTTTCTGGATGAAGATCACGCTGAGTGTTTGAGTAATAGGAGAATGAATCTGCTTAATGTTATAATTGAGGTAGCCAGGGTTTTTTCTTTTTCCTAAACTTAAACCGCAAAGCCTTGCTGTCTGCAGAATATAACATAGTGTTCTGTCTCTGAAGTCTCCTGAATATTGGCCATTTTCTTATTCTCATGTGTTTCCTTTTCCTATGCCAGGTACGCACAGAAATAACAATGCAGCACATAGGATTGCTCTGAAGGGCAAGTAGAATTGAAAGAGAAGAAGGGCAGGGTTGTAATAAAGGTTTTCAATGACCAGAAAAACTTATTCAAGTGCTCATACAGAAAGATTTCTCATTGATTTCAAGAGATTTGTAGCATCCAGAATGTTATTTTTCCTTCCCCTGCTGTCTACGTAGTTCTGAACAAAAGCAGGCTTCTTTAATTAAAATTCTGCTCTGTATTACAGGTGGTCCTTGACTTATAACTATTCATTTAGCAACATTAAAATAGTGACTTACAATTGGTCCTCACACTTACTACCAACATAGTATCCTCATAGTCATGTGATCAAATTTTGGGTGCTTGGCAACCTTCATATATTTACAGTTGCAGTGTTCTGGGATCACATGATCACATGTTTGCAACCTTCACAGCTGACTTATGACAAGCACAGTCAAGAGGAAGCTAGATTTGCTTACCAAACATGTGATTCAACTGCAGTGATTTGCTTAAGAAACCATGACAAAACAGGTTGTAAATTGGGCATGACTAACTTTAAAACTGCCTTGTTTAATAATAGAAATTGTGTTCCCAATTGTGATTGTAAGTCAAGGACCACCTGTAATAACATAAACTGGTACTTTTCCATACAGATCAAACTTCATATAAGGTGGACTAGTTTGCGAAGAACCATACCTACCTACCATTGGTAAATAAAGAGCTCATGGAATGCTAAAGGCAGCTTGTTTCCTTATCTCCAGGTGGATGGATTGGGCCAGAGGTCTCCAAACTTGGCAACTTTAAGACTTGTGGACTTCAACTCCCAGAATTCTCCAGCCAGAATAGCATAGCTGGCTGGAGAATTCTAGGAGTTAAAATCCACAAGTCTTAAAGTTGCGAAGTATGGGGACCCATGGATTGGGCTGAGAGAAGACAGAAAAACAGTAATATTGGATGGAGTTGATGAAATCCTTACAAAGACAGTGGTAAGAAATGTAAAGTAAAAAAAGGGAATGTATGAAATGAGGCATGGATGTAGTGGAAGCAAAAATGGTTTGCAAAGATATAAAGATATAAAAAGGTCTAGTTTCATCTACCCATTTATCTCAAAGTAAATTGTTGGATTTCTTCCTGATCCATCAATTCCATTCTATTTTCCCTTATACTGTGCTGTTATTTTTTCTTTTTCTTTCAGCCAGTCTGTTCCATTCTCCCTCTAACTACACAGTCTCTCAATTTTTGCGCCAATGATTATTGTTGAACTTTGGTGACAGTGATGAAGATTTTGCCTATTTATCAGATTCTCCCCAAAATCTTAAACAACACTCAAACAAGCAAAATTCCCACCACTCCAGAATGCCTTAGGGATTATGTCTTTTAAAGCAACTTCTTATAAAAAGGCTGCTGTGCGTTTGGTCTTATTTGAACAGACATGGAAAAGTGTAAATTAGTATGCCTTAAAAGTCCCACACCAAATTCCTCATTATCTTAAATATAATGGTATAGGAAAGTGGTCGCCAACTGGTGGGCCAGGGACCACTGGTGATCCTTGAGAAAATTTTGATTGTCCACAGAGAAATGCCCCCACCCAAAGCAATTAATCCAGGCTGTGCGGGAACACAAGGCTGCACTGCCTACATGGCCCGCCCACCCACTGGCCCCCACCCTTTGGCCAAGCGAAAACCTTACCTTGAATAGAGCCACGCAAGCTGGAACTGGAAGGTAAGACCAATGGTGGGGAAGGGAAATGGTTAGGGTTAGGGTTAGGGTTAGGGTTAGGGTTAGGGTTAGGGTTAGGGTTAGGGTTAGGGTTAGGATTAGGTTAGGGTTAGGAGCTCCTCCACTCCATGGCAGGCTGGTGCACTTGGATGGAGAAGCAGCTGCTCCAGGATGCCCAAAGGGCCAATCCTGTGACTACTGCAGCTCTGGAATATGGGATCGACTTTCCCACCAATGTCAGCAAGCCACCATCAGCCAAAATTCATTTTAGTATGAGTTTGGTGGTCCCTGAGGTCCAAAAGGTTGGCGACCCCTGGTATAGCCTAGCAACTCTTGCACACAATAAACTTGGCTGAATTGAGGGTGTTTTGTAAGCAGTGACTTCCATAATATCTCTTTGTTTTACCAGCAACATTGCTGAAAAGGATAAATAGAGCATTGTGATGTCACGCTGCAAGCTCTGCCTCTTTTCAGTGTATACATATGACATCACAGAGCAAGGGAAAAAGGGCATGGCTTCTCTCCTGACACTGCAACATTGTCTTCATAAGTCTGTATCAATATGTCCTTTGTGTGGGTGCTGTTGTCTGGAAGGGCTGCTTGGGTTCATGAAAAGAACTTATGAGCCCATTTCTTCTTTTGGATCTTATTGCCATAGTATTGTTTTGGATTGGATTCAATCTAACACATAGGCTATCTGCTTTATTTAGTAAGGAAAACAAGTTTGACAATTTTTGGCATATGGAGTAATGATGGTGAGAATGACCTTAGGAGACAGGAAAAGAGATGTTGCCTAGGGAATGGTCAAAGAAGAGGGAGCGTAGCTTGCAGATGCATAATGGGGAAAGAAAGAAAGAAAGAAAGAAAGAAAGAAAGAAAGAAAGAAAGAAAGAAAGAAAGAAAGAAAGAAAGAAAGAACCATCCCTAACTTATCAGGTGGTAAAGGAGATGGTGATCTATTTGTACTTTGACACTTGCAAGATTCTGATAATGTAGCTAAAGCAGAATGAGCTCATTTGGTAGTGTTTTCTGTCTGGACTACCTGGGAAGGCTGACAATTTACAATTCTTTGTCAACACTTTCATTGTTATATTTGACAGTGCTAACCTTTGAAAGGTGTAATGAGAAAGTTTGCTTGGAATTGACCCATCCTCTTTCATAAAAAGGTGAACAGCTCTGTAATAGAGGAATGTTTCTGAAATCTTCCCATAGAACTGCCATTGCCCAAATGAGACTTCAGTATCCAATGATCACTGAGTGTCATTGAGCTGGTCACTCTCACTCATCTTGATTTACCTCACAGGATTGTTGTTGTGAGAAAATAACAAGTCTAGTACTGCGCTTAGTTAAAAATACTACTTTTTTTAAAAAAATCTATTAAATCCTGTATTGACTACCTACTGTATATGATGACTTCTGGATGGGTAATTCTGTGGAAAGCTGTCAATTCTCTTAACTTCTCAGATTGCTTAATGTTGGTAATTCAGAGTAAAAATTTCTCCTTCCAGACAGTGATAGAAAGTCAAGTGTCTCACTGAGTAATAAATAATCTTTTGAGGATACAGTGCACAACTTTGGTTTGTACTATTGCTCAATAATTTATGTGAAGTTTACAGTAATAGCAGTTCTACATGCATTGTATATCAAATCATTTGTACTTATATAAAATTTATTCTTACTACTTAAGTTAACATTTGTTGGAATACAGTTTTCAAAAAGCTACTGGGTAACATCTATTTGCACACATGCAAACACATACACACATATACAAACATACAGAGGCAGACATAAATACTGTACACACACACACATACACACACTTTGCCTAATTTTATTATTTATTTTCAACAAATAGTAGAAAGAAATCATTTAGAAATCATGAAAAAACAATATTGTTCTTTTAAAAGGATTTTTGCTGACCAGTCTAGGAATCTGCAATGTTAATTTTATAGAAAAACAAAACTGCGTGTGTCTGATTATTTCTCTTGAGTATAGATGCCCCCATCTTTAAGTTGGTAATTTCACAATCAGTGAAATGTCAATTTTCACATGAAAATAAAAATAGTCTCAGCCATATGTTATTCATCATTTGCTTCTACAAAAAGAGCCCATTTATATCTACAAATCCATCCTGAAACAAATCTGATTTCTGGGCTACTTTGTAGCATATTTTGATCTTTACTGAGTAATGAAGTCTTCATTTTTGTGTCTAAAAAAATTTCATGTATAATACAAACAACATTATCTCTAAAACTGCGATACATCATCATACATGCAAAACTAAAGCCTTGTGGGTATGACAAGCTGGCAAGTTAGATGAACCACTTCAATTTTCCATCAATCAAATTATAGTTTATTGTTCAGCTGAACTACCTCAGGCAACACAAATCTAAAAACTGTCATTTTGAAAACATTACATTTTTTTCCTGTCACATTATAACCCAAGCCATGGTCATAAAAAAGAATGTCATATTACTGGTTGTAATATTCCTTAATTTAGCAAGAGCTAATTCATCGCTAGCCTGTACAGCAGGCCACAAATTTGGAACTTAGTAATAGTAAAGAGACACTGATCTTGCCCAACTCAGTAAGGCCATTTAGGGCTAAGTAAATTATGGCGAGTTTTTCTTGAACTATTGGATAATTCCACATTAGCACTTACCATAGGGAAGAAAAGCTTTATGTTTTAAGATGATCAGATTTATTTATTTTCTATGCACTAGGACTGTAATCTACCTAATTAACATTTCAAATAGATGGCCTACTGAATCCTTGTAGTATGCATTTACACATGCACATTCACATGGGCAATTTATGGCATGGGAATGGTAAGAATCGTATTTCAGCAGGCTAAAAAAGTTAGAAACTAATCTCAGAGACCTTATAAAACTGTTTGTATTCTGTCACCCAAAAGGATATCAATGTCCTAAATGACATTTATCTTATGGAATTTCTTTTAAGTTGAAAAAAATAAAATAAAGCAAAAATAAACAACTGTATTTTTACTGTCACAGTGCCCATTGAATTTAGATTTTTAAGATTTTGTTGAGCACCTTAAGAAAGTATCTTCTTGATAGCAGTTGGAGCAGCATTCATAATTTTCATTGCATCTCTTTCAACTACTCACCTTAGTTTATATGGAAAAGAAATTGATTTTGCCTTTTTCCCCAAATAATATTTCAGTGGAATTCTGATTAGTGCACCATCAGGTATTTGCACTGCACCTTAGATGTGAGAGGAATGTGGAACTGTTGTAATTATCACAGGCTCACTAAATAATCATATTACTGGCATTCAGTTAAATCCCAAGGGAAACAACTGCTTCCCCAAGGATAGAAACATGGAAATATTTATGCAATTCATTCATTCATTCATTCATTCATTCATTCATTCATTCATTCGTTCGTTCGTTCGTTCGTTCGTTCGTTCATTCATTCATTCATTCATTCATTCATTCTGTCTTTTCAGTATTCAGTCTTCTTGTCCAGCCTTCAATAACTAGATTCTTACAGTACATACTATTACTTACTGAATCCATATGGAAGTACTGTTTCCTTGACTCAAATCAAAATGTGTGTGCTTAAGAGTTAAGTAGATTGCAAATAATAATCTTATTTCTGAAGAGATAAAATTATAATTCAGTTATACAACTTTCCAATACAATTAAATTAAACAGTGATACTTAAACAGCAATAGTTGTATTAATTCAGTAAAACTTTGCAAATCACCTACAGACTTTTGAATAAATATAAATAATATTTATGGCAATGCAAAAAGTACATAAGATAACTTTTATAATATAATCATGCTCTTGGTTTCTATGTTGTGCTATTAATGCATCTGAATAAGATGGTTTTGGCATTGTATAGTTTTTGGCTAAAAACATTTGAAAACTCAGTAACTTTCACTATTATTCTAAAAAAAATGTTTAACAGATAGTTTTCATTATTACCAGTGACCAAGATTAAAAAAAAGAAAGAAATCTAATTCTAACATTTTAAATCTGAATAGAAAACTTGGCTCTTCTACACAAGTCATAAATGAAAATCTAACTGTGCTCTTTTTAAGTTTGTAAAGATATCAAATCGAACTATAATAGTAAAGCTTATTTTTTTTAAAAAAGGAAGGTTTTTTTTTATCAAACTCCACCCTCCTGCTATTAATGCTTTCTGTTTTTGATATTTGTTTTCCTTTCTTGAAAGGATTCATTTCTCTTTGAGCTTCAAGTGGTCCCATAAGCTGATCTAAATGCACACATGAACAGTTAGATCAAAAACAGCCTTGAGCACAGTTCATATCAGTCACTCAGCCATTCATTGAGAGATGGAGGTAACAGAGGAAGAGAGAGTGCCATGTGACCAATATTCGGGGGGCGTGAAATACAACTGCCTGCAATTTCTTATTGTAATTTAGTGTACAATTGCTTCTTTTCAGAGGTTTGTGACTTGACATACCAACTTAGTTGAGTAGCTATGGTAATTCCCAGGCCATCCCTCAGGATAAACAAAGCAGAAAGAATTTCATCATAAAGATATTTTAAGCATATGTTCACAAATATAAATATACAAAGTCAATAGTCTCTTTTCCCCACATCATTCAGGAACTAGGAAGATCTATTATAGGCTCATTATTCTTTAAATAGAAATGCTTCACAAAGTTGATATGGTACCGCTACCACAAGAGCCACGTGCTGAACAGCAGAGAGAATGCTCTGGCTATTGTTCAGGTCTACAGTTTATATTATCCCCTTCTCCAGTTCTTTATCACAGCAAGTTTTTAGATGCAGTGGTTTTAATTTCCAGGTATCGTGGGAACTTCTCTTGCTAGGGCATGGATATTTTAAAAACAATTAAAAAGAAAAATATTGATCTCAGGAATGATTCCACATTTAATTAGGTCACTATATATGAAGGGTATAGCATGTTGCACACAGGTCAAGACAAAAAAAAAAAAAATAGCCTGCTTTCCATTAGAGCTTAATAGAAAACCAGCTTAGTAAAATCCATTGACCAAAGAGAGAGAATTTGTGAATTTAGCCTATAGGAAAGAATAATAGCCACCAGGTTCTTCTATGTGAAAATAAAATCTGCAGAGTCAATTGTAGCAAGTAAGGTTACCACAGAAAAATATCAACCCAGTCTTTTGTGAATAAATGCCTTTTGTAAGACTACTTTGTTTTTGATTCATCAAACTCATTTTTACTCTTTTAACTTTCCTCCTTGCTTTCCATTACTAATATGGAACACCTATCCTGGCATACTGGAAAAACAGTGTCAGTTTCTAACAGTATTCTTATATACAAGAGTACCTTATATTATCCATTTATTTAAAGGACAAAAGGATATAAGAACAAATTATATTGGAACATATAAAGGAGATAGCTGATTGGTTGGTATTTAGTTCTTAACCAAATCTAAGCAATGGTATAGGTCTCCAGAATTGTGTAGATTGAAATTTAAATATTGTAATGGAAAACAAAACATATCTCAAACACATCTGTTATATTTAACAAAAATAACTAGACAAAAATATAAATATTCAGTTTAAAAATGGGCATTTATGCATTACAGATAATCATGTTTAAAGACTGACAAGACCGACAAGAGGAAAAACAGAAACAATTTCAGTATCAGCATTTAGTATAAAATAACATTTCCTAGTGTCTTAAAACCAGCAGAATCCCCCCTCCCCACCGCCCGCAATTGTCTGATGATCTGGAAAATTGGTACTGTACACACAACATACAGTAAATAGAGACTATATGGAGAAGACTGAACAATTGTAGACACACACCTAGGCCTGTAAAAGATAGGGAGAATAAAAAGTAACTACATTTGCTGGTCATCCTTCTCCTTGTTTGTGTGTGTAACCTTCTCAGTGTGTGTGTGTGTGTAACCTTCTCAGTGTGTTTGTGTGTGTGTGTGTCCTTGCAAAGTATTTACTTATTTAAATTTCTATGGTTGACCATCTCAGCCATGTTTCTGAGCAGCATACACCAAGACTAGAAAATAACACATAAAACAAATATTATTAAAAAAAACCATAAGGATAAGAGATAATTGTGCAGGTATTAAAAACAATGAAGCCATTTCAGTTTCTTACCAGTCCCTTGAGGTTCTTAGGCTTGATAGCATAACCAGGTTTTGAGGGACTGTGGAAAATCAACAAGGATGCAGCTAGCCTCATTTTGGGAAAAAGGATGCTCCATAAACCATCTATCCACACTAGACAAGGTCCACCTTTTGAAATCTTCCAAATGTATCTCTCTGATCGAAATAGCATGCCTTTTCTGATAAATCTCATAGGATGGCCAGATACAATTGAAAAGAAACAAGAAAGCAAATTTGCTTTGCTCAACTGAATGAGAACTGGTAAGAAAACAGAAGATACATTTTCTGCTTAGTATTAATGGATGCCTCTTACAATCCCATATGTAATTATTTCATGACAGGTTTCTGGATAACACAGTTCTAAGTGTGCTGGAGAACTCTTGAAGTTCCACTCTTAGAAAAACCTTTGCAGCATACACTAATCAGGGGTGGGATTCTACAGGTTCGCACCTATTCTCTAGAACTGGTTGTTAACATTCTAAGCCGTTCAGAGAATCGGTTGTTAGAAGAAATTACTGGCTTAATCCTGTAAGGAAGGCAGGAAGGAAACATTCTGGTGTTACTTACAGAAACTGCCTCTCCGTTAACCCTTATTACATTCTTGGCAGGACTAGACTTCCTGTCTCTGGAACTTCTCTGGAGGTTTTTTCCTCCTTTCCTGGTACTTTGCTTGTGTGGAGTGACCATTCAAAGTTACAATGGCACTGAAAATGACCATTTTGACCATTTTTCACACTTACGACTGTTGCAGCATCCCCACAGTCATGAGAGGCCAGGCGAGAAGATGCGTGCCTCAATGTGAGTGATGTTGAGTTGGCCACAACCAGCCAGTCACATGACTACCAAGCCACGCCCACCAACTAAGCCATGCCCACAGAACCGGTTGACAACTATTTGTCAGGCTGCGATTCCGTTAAGAGTCTCTCTCCCCACCTCACATACATACACCACAAGTGTTTTCTGAATTTAAAGAAAAATGGGGGCTAATTAATGAGAGTTAGATGACAGCATCAGGCTAAAAACTAAGAGAGGTGAGTTGTAGTCCCACCTCAAGCACAAATCCAGCTGGGTGACCTTGGGCCAGTCAATCTCCTCAGCCCTAGGAGGAAGACAATGGCAAGCCAATCCAGACTGTTTCCAGGTCCAATTCAAGGTGCTAGTTTTGACCTTTAAAGCTCTCCATGGCATGGAGCCTGATATTTGAGGGAGCATCTCTTAATGAAGTCCATGTAGTTTTTGTTTTTTTAATCAGCTTTTTTCTCTATTTTATTTAGGTATTGACCATGCATTGTCTCATCTTCCAATTAACAAGCTGGTTTACTATTGTTTGTTTTCTATAATCAGCCTTCACCTTTGTTGTTTTCAAGTGCTTTCCTTGATTGCCTTTGGCAAGGATTCAAGGTTTATTATTATTATGGTTCATTGAATTATGATTTGTCACAGTCAGCCAGATGTTTAGACTAGATTTGGCATTTTTATCTACCTATTACTTCCTTCCTAAGGAACTGCGATAGGCAGATGTGGATGTTTGATGGTGTTACAGGTATTATTGCAAGATGTAACCTGTTCCGAGTAAAGTTGCCATTTGCATTATTATGGTTATAATTGTTATTATTATCATGGGGCTAACTACCTCCATCCTTCTATCCAAATATTACCTTTTCAGAATAGCAAGATAATGCTTCTTTCTTCCCTTACTTATATGATTTAAACAGATGTAAGATAAATATTTGTTTTGTGTGGAAATATCTGGAAATAAGAAGAATGGTTATTCTTTCAAGCTAGTCTAGTTTTGTTTGCCTGTAGGGACTGCCACAAGGAAAATGTATAAAAAATGAAAATTAGGATGGTTTGTATTCCAAACTATATGGCATTCCTGAGATGACTGAAATTGTGTATTTCAAGCATTCTGTGTTGTTTTACTTATGTTTTATCATTTGGAAACTTGGATGAAATAATATTAATGATAGAAGACATTCTGTATTGTATTGACTATCTCTGTTTACTGTATTTTAGCAAATGTATGTAAATGTTTTTTTATCTGATTCTGAAAAGTTCCCAGTGGAAATTTGTATCATTTATTAAATTTCATCATTTAACAGTTTCTGACCTGGTATCATTAAGGTTTGTACCACTGGCTTTATCTTTCCCATTCCTGGAATATTTAAAATAAAGACTATGTCCTTCGTAACCACAACAGAGCAAGTTACTTTCCCAGAGGTCAAGATAGCATTACAGTCACAAAAGGAAGATTAATAATAGAAGACTCCATCACTTCCCGCTATCTCTGAACATCAGGGCTTTGAAATCTGACAAGGCCAGACATTGCAGTCTAGGCAAGTATTGAGGTCTAAAGGATCATTGGTCATCTCTGCCTCACTCCCTCACACTACTGAGCAGACCAGCCTGAAGTAGAAGAGAAGTATCAGAGAATCAAAGGGGATAGACAGAAAGTCAGGCAGACAGAGGGAAAAAGAGAAATAATTGATACACAAATGTCTTTATGATTTTACTGTTGCCTAAGTAGAACACAACTGATAGGAACTTAGAAATGTTAAATAATTACATGGTCATAGAACACCAGAAGGGCTTGAAATTTCCTATCAATTGTAGGAATTGTATATGCACATTGTGGATATACATTATCTTGTTATTATTTCCATAATTGTAGTCAACAATTATAAAATGCTAACAATACCTCTTATCATTTTGAAATTGTTACAGATTGTTTTCCAGGAATGAATCCCAAGA
This sequence comes from Notechis scutatus, assembly GCF_049901735.1. NCBI lineage: Eukaryota > Metazoa > Chordata > Lepidosauria > Squamata > Elapidae > Notechis > Notechis scutatus. The sequence continues at coordinate 177,261,226 of NC_142011.1, read as the reverse complement.
TTCTGAAATAAAATCATGATTTCAAAAATCTTGCTTCCAATTCCCAGTGAGCCCACAGGGGAACAAATTATTGGAAAGACTCTAGTTGAATTCAGTACCAATGAACAAGATTGGATCAGAAAGATCTACAGTGGCAATTCCCAGAGCAAGCGCAGTGCAAATGTTAAAGCATAGATTTGAATGACCACCAGAACTTCATCATAAATGTTCCCATTGAAAAAAGAGAGCATAGATCTTATAAGCATAGATGTTTGTTTGTTTTAGTAAGTGGAGTTGGGCAATGGCAAGATGTCAACATTCAAACAGTTTGTTGACAGTCTTGAAACAAACTCTGTATTGCATATACCCAGTTAGCATGTGATGTTGTTGAAGCTGAATCATGGACATCTATGAAGAAAATCACAAGTTTGTGTGGTGAAATGTATGCTGCAGTGTTATGATGCAAACTCCACCTGTACATACTTGCATTTGGGTAGTGGGGATGGGTATTTTTTTAAAAAATGGATTTTATTATTTAGTGATTTTTTAAAACTTTGGTAAAACAGTTGGGCAATTATATAAATTTCAATATAAACATACAGATAAATAAATAAATATGATGCTAAGAAAAAGTATGAAAGGTCAGCACTTGCAACATGCTATCAGAAACTTATTCCATAATTTTGGTAGATAGGAACAGACAAGTGTATCTTACATGGTCAACAAATTCAGAAAATGCCCACTGAAATATAACACATTTTAAACAGTAAGTTCTTTCCTTTGCTTTTCTGGGATTGTGTGAAACCTTGGCCTGTTGAATAATCTGTATCTTTATATATGAATATCACAGTTCCTATTACATTACTCCAATTTCTTTATTCTTTCCATAATTTAAATAAATAGGAAAGTCTATTTAGTATTTGAAACTGCAAATTAGAAAGCACCAGAAAGTGTATTAAATGTACAAATCCCCTTTGACTCTTTCCAAAGTGGTCTACTTGCTTTGTCCAAATTAGTTAAAATATTGGATTCAAAGATGAGATTCATTGGAAGGAATGTGAATTACTATTCTTTAAATCAAATCAACTCTTTGAACTTTGTATAACTATAGTAATACAGACACATTTACATGGGTTCATTTTTATCATAAATTTAAGTCTTTATCCTAACGGTACAGGAATATGGCAGTATGTTGTGCTAACCTTTGTATTTAATTACTTAGTGATGCTTAAACATATACAAGATAAGAACAATGTCTGAAGGAGAAATATAGCTATATTCATACTACTTTGTATGGGGAGCTCCAAAGAACTCCTTGAACTTTCCATCCCACATATATTAAAATGTGGGACTATTTGACAAGAACACAAATGTGGGTCTTAGACTAGTGAACACACCTATGTTAATTCACATGACTCTATTAATATACTTAATAAATATAGTTGGAGTATCCAAAGAAGCACATAAATGGATTGCTGTGCAATCATGGTAAAATACATTATTTGGTTTAAAATTGATTTAAGGAATTGCAGACAGGTTACATTTATGTCTTGCACACTCTGAACAACTTTTCTTTTGTCTTTGAACATGGAATATCATGTATTCTCTCTGTCTATATAGTATACAATTTACTTCAGATATATTAACTCATTCTTCACATGATTAGAATCTGCAAAAATACAGTCATACCAATCTGATTAGTTAGAGTACATAAAAGATGTAGTTTAGTTATGGTAATGCAAGTCTGAAATCTATCAAGAAACCATGTGGTTACACTCAGGCTGACACCAAAGGCAAGATGGGCAGGACCTAGAGAGCATGGCCATATAAAGACACATGTCAAAAAATAAAGAAGGATATAAAAATATATCAAAGGGATGTCTAATGTTCAAAAGATCTGTCCCACTTCAAAACATTATAACACAGTGCTCAGACTAGACAGATAGGAGAATGAAGAAAAGTGAATCAAAGAGCAGTATTCTGTCACCATGGCCCTTCGCATAGCCACATGGGCTCAAAATGCTTCCACTTTGTTTGGCAGGCTCTATCAAGCTGGGACAAAGTGCTCTTTGAATGCTTCTGCTACATTTCTCTACTGAAACAGACCTGAAAGATCTGTAGTTCTGTAGCAGACTCAGGAGACCATGAAATTTATCAGTCTTCATTTACATTTTTATTTTTTTATTTCCTGACTTTATTATTTTTACAAATAACTCAAGGTGGCAAACATATCCAACATTCCCTTCTCCTCCTATTTTCCCCATAACAGCAACCCTGTGAGTTGAATTGGGCTAACAGTTGCGACTGGCCCAAGGTCCCCAGCTAGCTTTCGTGGCTAAGGTGGGACTAGAATTCATGCTCTCATGCTTTCTAACCTGATGCCTTAACCACTAGACCAAAGCAGCATTGTTATATTTATAACTAGGTATGGAGAGCACTGAGTGTTATTTACAATAATACTACAACACTTGATATAAAGTCTAGGTCCATTTTATTTGTTAAGTATGGAAATACAATAATTTTTTGGTGAATCTTGAAATGGTCATTCAATGACAATTCCAGTCCTCTATTTATATTTGTTTGGATTGTTCTGTGACTAGATTTCAAGACCATTTAATAAGAGAATAAACAACAATAATAATAACACAATAGTTAAAAGACATGTTCATAACACAGAAAAATAATGAAATGATATTTTAAAAGCCACTATGCTGAAATATTAAGCTTTTGGGGCTACATGGAATGCTTCTTAAAATTAATGGATAGGAAGTTTGTTGTAATATTATTCCTCTTGTTATTTGAATGTATATCCCAGTTTTTAAAAAGTGATCTCTCCCTTTGAATCTTGTGAGATTGAGTGACAAGTGGTAACTTGGAAAGCTTCTATGATTTGAACTTAAGTTTGTCCAGTCCTAGGCAATATACTATTACCAGCACTAAACATTTGTTTTAAAAAATTTTCATGTATAGTGGATTTTTCCGTTAATACAGTTTTAGAAAGGCTGTCCATTTTATCTTTTGCTTTTTTTAAAAAAGTATTTTATATAAAAATTCATAGCTTCTCTGTCTGAGGTAAAGTTGCATAGACATCTAGAGATTGTGATGGAAATCTGAGCTATAAAATCTTTGTAACTGATTCTTATTCATGGTATATTTCCAGGAACAATTCAAGCTTAATTTATTTAAAATGACATTTGAAGTCTTCTAAGTTGATAGTTTGGGTCAATCTGTTGTGATTTTACTGCTATAAGCTCAGATATACAATTGCATTTCTGTTTCAGATCATGTCTGAAATATTTCTGTTGTTTTGTAATTTCTTGAAGGACTTTGGCATAAGATTTCAGCATATAAATAGATGAATGAATTAATAAATAGGGACTAGTTATACTGTGGATTCCTTGATTTTCTAATTCATCTAACAAAGCCATGAAGAACAAGATTTCATCATTTTAAAATGTTGTACGAGGCATGTGGGAAATATTCAAAGCTTATTACATGCAGAGAAATGTTGTAGCCTGATGTTCTTCCTTGATATTTTTGGATTCTCTCTTCAGAGAATTTTCTGATGTTAGAAGAAGACACTTGTATTCTCTCCACTAACTGTCAGAGTAATATAGACAGAGTAATATAGACAGTGTTTCTTACAGTGCAGTCCTAGGAACCCTGGAGGTCCCCTAAGACCTTCTCAGAAATCAAAATTATTTGCCGGCCTATGTTGAAAAATAATATATTAAAATCCTATTAAATTGTGTGAAGTAGTACCTGTAGTCAATGTGTTAATTTTAAATATAATATGGTAAATATCAACAAATATAACTGATATAAATAAACTCATATAAATATAACCAAGGCCTTTCTGAAGTCATTCTTAATTTTTAAAAGTGAGAAGGGTTCTGAGAGAAAAATCATTTAAGAAATGCTGGTATAGAGAAATAGGATAACTATGCACTTAGTTTTTATATTCAAGTCACAGGAAGATTTTTGAAACTGCTGAAGACAAAAAAAAACAACCCCAAGCAACATAACTAAATGAATTGCCTGCTCTGTCTGAATGATTTGTTTTGGTAACACTATAATACTGACCCATATGTTGGTACTGTCAAAATATTTTATTACAATGAACATCTGTGAACATTTAGTACTTTTAAACTTTATGCAGGCTGATGTAAGTATTATACATAAATCTAAATTTTAATTGTAAAATTTATTGTTTACCTATTCATTTCAGTTTTCTGCTTTTTTTATTCAAAGGCTAATATCAATTTTGTATCTATGTATTTACTTTTTTGAAGTTATGCTTCTATAAATGTCAAACAAAGAAGGAACATTTTACCATATCTAGTGATGATGCAAAGAGATTCAAATGTCTCTCTAACACCAAAGAAATACACCAAAATAGATATAAAATTATCAAAATAAAATTAGAATGAAAACCACTTATTTTTATAAGAGACAATCCTAGAGAATATAAATGAAAAGCATCACAATTTATTAATATAACTGCTGACAGCAGAAAGAATCATTTTTGAAGAAATATTTGAATATTTGAAAAAAAACCTTGCTGAAATGCAAGGTTAGGAGGCTAAAATTAGAGATATGTGGCAATGGAAAAATTCACTGTATCACAGCAAAAGTATAAATTAATTTAAGTAAAAATGGTTTTTCTACATACAATACAGAGCAAGTCTAACTAGGCACTCTTACATATATATATATATATATATTTAAGAGAAAAATAAATTGTTTAAAATAATTAATTAACTCCTTTCCATAATTACACATTCTGACAGCAGCCAGAATAGCTTTTGCACAATTATGGAAAGGAGCCAATATTCCCCCAGAAGATTTAGTCATACAAAAAGTATTGGAATGCACGGAAATGGATATATATATATTTGTTGATATATATAATAAAACATAGATGACATAGATAATTATTGATATATATGATAATGATATATATAATAAGGTATATAAGTTATGTGTATTTGTCAATGCCAAAACGTTGTCACAAACATGAATGAGATTTGTATTTTTGAAAAATGTAATAAAAACAATTAATTTTTTAAAAAATAATTAATTAAAATGAGCAATAATCTCAGGTAGCCAGTAGAAATCAGTGGTTGGGAGAAAAAAGAAGAGGTTGGAAGAAAGGGACTGCGGCAAGTAGAATATTTTTACTTATAATTTTATTGGTTTTTCCATTTAATTTTTTCTTTTTTATAATTACCATATTTTTTCTTTCATTCTAGTGTAAAGTTTATTCTACGCATGTCCATGTGTTCCTCTCTTTTCTTTGTTTTTACTTTTTTATTATACTTTACCTTATTAATAAAAAATAGAGTTTGATCATGAAAATATTTTTTTTCTTTTCTGTTTAAAAGGATAAAGGCATCATAACATTTTTTCTGTTGCTGTTAAGATATTTAATATCTCTTTTACTATTCTCTCTAATATAATTTGGATGCAATTTATTAGAAAAAAGCTTCTGGTATGCATTCATTACACACAAAGGAAGATCTTAAATAATATGTATTTTAAGTTTGGAAAAAGTTACTTGTACTTCAATTAAAAATGCAGAAAGGCTTATTTCATAATCATTGTGTTATATGAACAAAATTGTTTTAATTGTTTAGCTTTCCTATCTTACTCTAGCACATAAATATTAATGTATAATAATGTGGTTAAAGACCACATGACTTAAATCAATTAGATAGGGAAGAAGCTATTAATTTAAAGTTTTGCATGGAAATCTACTTGTTTTAGTTTTATCTCCAGTAAAACTTTTCCTTTGAATAAACAAGCAACATTGAACCCACCAAGTTTTATATTAATGCTATGGATTGAATCTATGAACCAAATGCCATGCCACTAGGCTTTGAAAATTCAGTACAATAATATGACTGTCTATTAAGCTTCTTCTATGACCAAGAATAATAATAAAAAAAGATGAAGAAGGGGTGGGTGGGTTGGTGGAAATACCCTACAAAGAATCAGTAGGGTGTTTTCAACGTGAGAAAATTGGTTTTTGACCTCTCTTGACTTCTATAAGCTTTCATGGATCCCACCTGTGGTTTCTTTTCTAAAAGAGGGAGTAGTAAAAAAGAGAATATTTTCTCCTCCTTTGTTTGTACTAGATCCTCCCTCTTCCCCTGTTATATATATGATGATGTTCAACCCAGTTCTAACCACTCCTTTCCTGGGGATGGTGGGGAGAGGGGACACAACAACTCATTTGACCTTCTTAACACTTCAGATCAAGTTATCTTTTTATGTTGATATGTTTAAAGCACCTTATGATGTAAAACACAGTATGAAAACAGTTTGTTTCTCTAAATGCTTGAACTGTCTATGATCTGTGCACTAAAAGAATGACATTCTAGTTTGAACTTTCTGAAGAAACCATGCATTATTTTTACTTTCCAAGAAATGGGAAACTTATTATTGAAAAATAAATCATTATAGTCATTCCAAAGTTAGTCCCACATTTTTGGGAAGTAACTTCAGAGATCCTATTTTAATAATCCTACTGACATAATCTTTTCAGTTTATTGTGCTGAAAATCAAGAATTAAGAGTTTGAGGCCCAAGCTGCTCTATTTTGTTTGTTTTTATTCAAGATGCACATATCATCTTGAATATTCATTAATATCCTGTACCATTAACAACAATTTATCTGTAATTGAAAGATCAGGCAGGAGAAGTGCGTATAATTTTGACTCAATAAATGATTTTATAAATTGAATTCCAATGCAAAAGATACAAAAGAATTTTTTTCCCTTGAAACAGAGTAAAGAAGACTAACATGGCTTATATGATAAGTGACATGCCAAAATAGAATGTTGTTAAAATATTTCTTTTCTTTTGTTCAGTTGTGTCTGATTCTCAGAGACTGCCTGGTCAGATCTTTGTAGATTTCTTGGCAAGGTGTCCATTGCTTCCTTCCTAAGGATGAGAGAAAGTGACTGGCTGAAGGTAACACACTTGGATTTATGTTTAAGGTGGTGTTAGAACTAATGGTCTCTCAGTTACTAGCCTGATGTTACAACTAACTGGCTTTGTCTCAAACATATAATAAAGTGGCCTAATTCCCACATAACACTAGAGAACAGATTGCTTTGACCTGTAGTAGGAGAATTATCATATCACGATAAGACTGAATAGGACAATAAGACTAAAGTAGATGATCTCTCAAAATTATCTTTCAAAAAGTCCAGTGAATTAATTTGGATAATTCTTCAAACAATGGCTTGGAGCTTTGGGAAAAGTATGTAATATTGAACCAGATAGATATTTTGGTTCACATGTTCCATTATCTCAATTGGAGTAAAATGGATTGAGATAGGTGGCAGGTAGAAATTGAATAAATAAATGTAACTCTCCACTGCTCCTATCCTCTTCTCTTTCTTCTGCTTTTCCATTTGTACAAATACAAACCATGACCTGTAACACCTAATTAACAAATAGTGGCATCAAATATGGTTGACTGACCCATTTCTAATGGTCTATGGTTTGAACTGAGATTGATAAGCAAGAATTTAATTAAGTTACATGCATGCAAGCCTTTCATACTATTCTCTATGTTACACATGTTGTGCCATCAGGCCTAGAGAATCCAGGGGAACGGTAAATTTGTTAGGGTTTGGAGATTAACCCCTAGCAGAGTATTGCAGCAGTAGTCAAGCCAGGCAACCAAAGGAGAGCGGAAGGGCCCCAGAGTATACACACACTGAATACAAACACTGTTTGTAGTTTAAATAGTTTTTAATCCAGTTAGAGTTTAAGCATTGTCATTCAGTCCATTAAATCATTCACAGTATTTCCATCCAGTAAGACTCACTAGTATAGTCCAAGTTAAGAGTCCTTGCAATATCTTTATCAGCCGATAAAGATATCTTCTCCTCCTCCGGTTTCACTCTCCAGAGAAACAAACGCTGGATATTCAGTAGAATTACTCAGCAAATCAGCAAACAGTAGCAAACAATAACAGTTCAGTCACAGGCACTCACAGTCAGTAATCACAGTTAGTCACAGTAACACACAGTTACTCGCAGCAGCACTCAGTTACAGTAACAGACAGTAAGCTTTCCAGCTTCTAATATATTTATTCACCCAAACCATATTTGGTATCAATGTTATACCTAACAAAATTAATGAATTGGCTCCACTATTGCTAACATCTCATTGCCAAATATTTCATCTCTTTTAGTTTTTTTCAGTGTTTTAATGTTTCTAATAATGGTAATTTAGTATTTAGTATGTATTAACTTATTTTAGATTCCTTGTATGCTTCCTAGAGTATCTCTCTGTCTTCCTCTCTCTCTGTGTCTATGTGTGTCTATGTGAGCTACACAACTATAAAAAAATTCATTTATAAATAAATAAGTAAATAATCTGCTCATATCACATCCAGCAACAAACTTACAGTATATTTCATGCAAAACATTACATAATTCAGGTGCATTCACTTTATCATATGCTTTTTCTAATCAAATTAACTTACAGTAGATATTTCAGTGATCTACTGAAGAGTAAAATTTTGATCTATATAATTCCTGTCTAACTTCTCAAGTTTTACAGTTACCTTTTATATTTTAGAATGAAATTTCTACCAAATGCTTTCCTAAGCACATTTGACAAACCAACCCCTCTCTACTGTAGGTTTTACATTCAACTTTTCCTTTCATATAACAAAAAGGCTGCTTTCATTTGTTTTTTATTTATAAGGCAATGATGTCATGCACTATTATGTGCACATTTATCTGTATATATATGGTAAAATGTAAATACATATGTGTATGAAAGAAAGAAAGAGAGAGAGAGAGAGAGGGAGAGAGAGAGAAAAAAACTCCTTAGTAATTCTGTTCTTCTAATGGTTTGATGTAGAATGTTTTATATTGGAAAGATCAGTTGGAGAATTAATACAAAATGAGATACCTAACTACCAGCTAATACACAAAAACATTGATTAATTACCGTAATGTTATCAATTAGCATGTAAACATTTAAAATGTTATACTGAACATATAATGTTTATGAATATGTAAACTACTCTGGGCTTGTATTATGGGTACTACATATCTACATAAACATTCCAACTTTTGATGATTTGTCTGTGCATGTAAGATCAAACAAATATCTTTGAAGTTTTATCTGTGAAATATGATATTCAAAACTGAGGTTTTCTGATAGACTTTGGAATTAAAACTGTTCTGTTATTTAGAGCTACTTTCATATTCTTATATATACCTGGTTTCTTATATAACTGAAAGCATATGTATCATGGATGTTTCCTTATCATTATTTGCCACACATAACATTACTTAAGAGTGACTTTAAATGTATACTGAACTATGCTCTGGAATTATCACATGCAGAACTATTGTGCAATTACTTCTTCAAATGTCCAAATCCCAAATTTTCTAATGCGCATTGATTTTGCAGCATAAATGTCCTAAGTTTTGAGGACTCAAAATGGAAGAGCAAATATATTTTCAGTGTTGTATGTAGTATGTAGAATTAATAAATTTGTCTTTGTATATTTTCCTGTCCCAAAATGGATCAAGAGAAAATGTCAAACTGAAGGATGATAGAATGAAATTGAAATTAACTGCCCCTAAGTTAATAAACACTTTTTTGAATGCATTTATGATTGGATTGAATTGAATGAAATGGGAATCACCTTTGGTTTCATCATAAACTACAAATTTATGATAAATACATATCTGCATCTGATTTTATGATACATATTCTTATAGAATCCTGGACTTTTATTATTTTGATAGCACAACTGTTCAATATTATCATCCACTCTAACCAAGTTTATAATAAATACATAGATTTTGCTTGTTAAATAATCTGTATTTCAATTTTAAATCAGAACAGTAAAATTAACAGTGACATCCAACATTTCATGAGCAGACTTGAGTGCAAATGTTTCCAAGAAACTGTTTTCTCTCTTCGTGTTCCTACAAACTTCGAGTGTCCTTTGCAATTTGCTTTTGATTTTCCAGACTGCACAGAGCAAAGTCAGACTATATAGAGGATTTTGGGAGTGAAAGAGCAACTATTTTGTTGATGAAGTCTGTTATTACTATTTGTAGCATACCATCTTTCAATACTGCTACTAATGTATTTTATTGGATGCAAAAAATCACTTTCCAAATTGTACACATTTAAATACTGTAATTTAGAATGAAAGAAAATAGAAGCAATACGTTTATATTGAAAAAATTTCCACTATGAACCTAGATATCTAAGTTAGTATACTATCATCTCTTAAACACAGTGATCATTTCCTTGGTCAGAATCAGGCTAAATTAAATGAATTTATGAACCATTGAAATCAACATATGAAGTGAACCGTGGCCAAGTTAAGTCCAGAAAATTTCAGTGGAAATTAAATGCAGTTTACTTTGTATTCAGTAAATAGTTGGAACTAAATAGTAATTGCTCGTGTTGATTTGCACAATTTCTCTTTGAATGTTAGTTGACCACATTTTCACAATTGTATGGTTATTCACATTCAAAATTATGACAGTGGAAAAAGATGAACAAACAGATACTTTTAAAGTATCTGATATATAAAGAACTGAAAATTACTTAGCAAACATGAATAAGTCTATCCAGAACTAAATTGCAGTGAATTAAATTAGGATACTCAGATAAGTAGAATTCTTTATAGAATAAATTCTTTATTGGCCAAGTGTGATTGGACACACAAGGAATTTGTTTTGGTGCAAATGCTCTCAGTGTACATAAAAGAAAAGATACATTTGTCAAGAGTCGAATCATAAGGTATAACACTTAATAATAGTCATAGGGTACAATAAGCAATCAAATCATACTAGGAAACGATCAATATAAGTCGTAAGGATACAAGCGACAAAGTTACAGTCATATAGTCATAAGTGGGAGGGGATGGGTGATAAAGTGTGGTGATAAGTGGGCATAAACCTGTAGACTAAAGCATTATGAATTCAGTAGGAATACATTATTAGGAAATATGCATAAAATGGCTCTTCAATATCCTAAAGGATAGCGTCTAAACTACAAATAAAAGAGAATGATATCTCTCTGTATATATAAACTACTATAATACATATACTACTAATTTTCTACACATTATCAGCATGTAGTAAAAATACGCGTGGGACAGTGGTTCATTTCATACTGTGGGCTCCATGTTACATTTAGAATTTCTTATAATATCTAGACTATGAATATACAGTACATTCATGGCTGGTTTGCATACACAAAGGACAAGCACTTTATTTCTCTGGGCCAAATAATGAATTTCTTGTTTTTATGGCTGCATTAAAAGCATTCTTGTTAAAATAAAATAAAATAATAAAATAAAATAAATCCTAAGGCAGGATTTTGCAAATTATGAGGTGCAAACACAAAGGGAAGATATGAAGAACCTGCAAATTGTGTATTGTTACAATAGATCCATACTTTCCAAAGTTTCCTTGTATTGTTTTTATTGCTCATTTGTATTCATTCATTTTGACATCACTGGATGTTTAAAGGCAAACACATTAAAGTTGAACTAAAAGGAGGTGTGATGATGAAAAGTTTAGGAACCTCTGTTTTGGGAAAATTTTGGTGTGGTTACAGAAACCACTAATGACCAATATCAATAATTTGGTTTAAGAAGCAGTTTTCATGGAAAAATACATGGAAAGCTGGAAACTAGAAAGTTAGTAATGTTTCTATCCATTCAATGGCATAGCAATAAAGCCCACTTGTGCATTAAATAGTGGGCAGCCTAACATTAGGACTTTCTGTTATTGCAGAACAGTGACCTTCAAAACTGTCATTATCCATACTCTACAACAATGTATAGTACACCCATTATGTAGAAAAATTATTCACTTTGAATAGTATGGCAAAACCCAGAAAACCATAAAAGATTGGACAAAATGTAGAAATGCTCCTAGGAAATATTACTTTCATATTAATTCATTTTCCCAGAGGTTTTATTTTTTTCTGTCTCTTGCAAAATATGATTACTATTTCTTCTGCTCTTAATTAGTTAATTTGTTTAAGACATGGAGGGAAGGGGAAGCCCTCTGAGAATCCATGTTTGTATAGTAAACGTGAAAGCTATCATTGGGTATATATATATATATGTGTGTGTGTGTGTGTGTGTGTGTGTGTGTGTGTTTTCTTAAGTTTTCGCGGTACTACATGTATGGCATTCAGCTTTGTTCGGGTATTTTCCACGTCATTGTAGTTGTGCTTTTAAAGTTGTAGCAACGTTTCGGCAGAATCTCATCTGATGATGGCAGATGAGATTCTGCCGAAACGTTGCTACAACTTTAAAAGCACAACTACAGTGATGTGGGAAAATACCCGAACAAAGCTGAATGCCATATATATTCATATATATATATTCATATGTGTGTGTGTGTGTGTGTGTGTGCGCGCGCACACACACACACACACACATATGAGTAGAAGAGTTTTGCAATCTGTTCTAGATTATTTCCACTTTGAATTTAAAACATATTTTGTTAAAGTCAAAGTTTTCCCCAAATGTTAGCAAGTTATATAATTGGTGATAACTAGATTTCTTTATTAACTGATCTGATTATATCTGGGGGAAAATCATGGAGGACTTTTAGACAAATAAGCAATACTTTTACCACATATGAACAGAGAGCAGGTAATATTTTTCATATTAGAAGTTCAGAATCAATAGTACTGGTTGTCCTCTTTTCTTCTCATTGGTAACTGGGCTCAAAACTATTCATTTTATGAGCTGGCCTCAAAATAAAATTATTCAATTTATACTTTGACTTCATCAGGGTGCTATTAGTTGCCTGGTTTATGACTTCAGTTTCTTACACTGTAAATCTTTGAAAATTAGAAATTATAACATAAACTTTAATAAAATTGAGGTATGATTCTGCCCCAGTCAAAGGAATTTGTAGTTATGTTTTCAATATGGAACCTGCTAAGATAATTATTTTACAAAGTTCAAATGAAATACTATTTTTAAAAGTGTGATATTTTTCAAAAAGGCAATTTATCTGAAAAACCTCTGAGCAGATGGAAACAGTTCTAAACAATAATCATAATTTGCAATGATTTTTTTGCATATCAAATTTCACCTCCAGGGAAATTTTCACTGTCTAGTTCCTAAGAATGAGGGCCACACTGTGTTCGTAGACACTGAATATAAATATGGCATGTGTCTAAATCAATAATGCTCTAAAAACAAAATTAGGCCTAAGGCCTTTAATCGAGACTGAAGCTCATAGTCACCATGGCATGCAAGTAAGAGTGTCAGATTATCTTAATAAAATAATATATCACATTACAGAGCATTTAAGGGTGATTATAGATTTAAGGGTGATTATATATGTTTTGCCTTGGCCTTTCTCTGAGCCAAGCTTTGAAATGAAATCTCCAGTTGATACAAGGACTCAATTTGTTTTTACTAGCATGTTTATCTGTTTGCTTAAAGAATTCTTTCACATGGTCCCTAGACGATAGAGTTAATGCTCCAGTCACATGCTTGAGCTAAAATGCTGACATCACATTGGAAACAGTAAGAGGTCCAATACATTCCAGTTATTGAGGATTCTACCTGCCATCACAGACACACATAGACACTGACATCACACAAAAATGGAGAGAGCGACTCAGCAATCGCAAGATACGCCATCTACAAGGGAAACTTCTACTTAATATTCCGCTTGATCTGCCAAGTTTATAGCCTGGCAAATCTGAATACAAATGTGGATGCAAATGAGGATTCATTATTCTTACATCGTCTTTGTGTTGAAGCTTAATGTAACTTGGTTCCTGTGGTTGCTCAGGGAATGTAGCTTGTAAGACAACAAATATGAAAAAGAAAAAGATGGCAAGGATGGGGAACATAAATTGGATGCAAAAGGAATAACAGAACCAGTATAAATGGTAAGAAATTAGGCTAAGACTTTCAAGATGATTATGCATAAATGACAATGTTTCTAGCAGTGCATTATATAAAAGTACATTGTTTTCTGCTCTCAGAAGAGAAGGAGTTAATCGATCAGCAACATTCTTCATAGGCAAAAAGCAACAAACCCCTTTTACTGAATTCCTAGTATTGTACCCATTGTAAATATCAGTGCCACAATGTCAGAACAATTTTGGTTTCTTTACGAAATGTAGAACTATCTCATTATAATTAGCTTATCAGAAGATTGCACATTATTATTGTTATTAACATTAACATCAGCAACCAAACATCGCTCTTCCCTTCCCCACACAACATTATTGAATAACTAAGAAACAAATTCAGAAACTTAGGGATAATTAAAACAATACACTGAACATCCTAGCAATTTAAATCACACATTTATTGATTACTAGATCTTCTCGCATGCAAAAAGTCAAGCAATGTTAAACGAAGAAAAGAAAGGCATTGCAGAAATCATCATTAACCTGTAAATGCTAAACATTGTTTGGATGAACACGTTACCTTTTGTTCTACACATAAATACCTTCTCCGTATACACAAAGTACTCTAGCTTTTAATTTTAAAAGATGCTGTCATGCTTAGCATATGCAATGATCCTAAAGTCCATGCTGTAGGGCTTGCTTCTTCATCCATAAATAAAACACATTTGCATCCATTCAGTCAAATTAGCTCCATATAAGGGGGGGTGGGAGAAGATGGATATAATTAGTTCCTCTCTCAGGTTTCACGGTTTAAAACTCAAGCATGCCTGCTGTCTTGATTAAATCCACCATCGTCTTCCAATAGCTAGTGCTAATTCTTCCAAGGAAATATTCAGTTGAGGTGTTATTTTATTCTGCACTGCTGTTAGTTGTCTAATTTACGCCAAGTCCCTGCAGTGCTTTCCTTAAGCCATCCTCTTTGTCTTGCCTTTGAAATTTACAAATCTTACAAGAAATCAATACTTAATTGATTATTCACTTTTCTGCAGCTTCAAACAGCAAGCACACATAAGATCCAGGCGTAGTCATCCCATTTTCGATGCAGGAGGTTGTTTGGTGGCAGGGATCTGCAGGGATCCAACAAAGCTCTGCAGTGGCATGGGGTGCCAGCAACCGATGAAGAAAATGAAGATCACACTAACGAAGCTGGAAAAAGTTCCTTTGTGAGACGGATCCATCTCAGTGCTTTAAATAATATCAATAATAATAATAATGATAATAAATCCTACGAGGCAATAGCAACTGGATGTATGGGAGCACCATTTCCACCCCTGCAGTTATTCCTTTGTTTCTGTCTTACTCTTTTCTTCTCTTGGCACTGAACTGGAGCATCCAAACTGGCACCGAACTCTGAGAACTCCACGCCGGAATTCTTGGGGGGGGGGAGAGTTTAAGAGCCATGCGTTATCTCTGGCACAGAATAAGGATGGCAAGCACGTAATGTTACAAAATGTAGGACAAATTCAAGGGAGAGACAGAGAGGGACAGAGAGAGAGAGACAGAGAGAGAGAGAGACAGACAGAGAGAGACAGAGAGAGAGACAGAAAGAAACAGAGAGAGAGAGCAAGAGACAGATGGCGGATCTGGCAAGATGCCAAAGCCAGTGAAGTGAATTACACTGCTGAATAACTGTACACCATTGATTCTGCCACTTGTTGCTGCTTGGCAAAGAAAAAGAAGAAAAGAAAAGAAAAAAAGGAGAGAGAGAGAGAGAGAGGGAAGAGAGAGAGGGAGAGAGAGAGGCCCTGATGTTGGCAGGACTCTGCTCGTACATTGTGCAATCTGCATGGAACTTGGGACGCCCCACTCAGGAGAACAATATGATGCTTTGTTTAAGGCAAGCATAAATGTTGTATGCATGGGAAGGAAGGAAGGAAGGAAGGAAGGAAAATAAAAGTGAGTAAGAAAGTGTGTCTGTATATGACAGGGGGAAACAATCACTGCAATCCAGACATTTTGTTTAATGAAGAATGGAAGGCTGGCATTCAGAACTATGGATATGTGCTGCATATTAATATGTGCTCAGAGATATCATACCACCCCACCCTCCCTTTAAAAAAAAGATGAGTTTCACAAGAACAAATCCTTGTATGGATCAGCCTCAGTGGCAGCAGGCAACTTACAAGGTAACCTATAATTGTTCAATCTCAATAGTGTGGAATGCAAACAAGATTTTGCAGAAGGCAAGGAGTGAAGAGAAATTGGTCCTGGGTTACAAGGTTTAGGGGTATGTGTTTTCACCCCCACCCCTGAAAAGATAGCTAGAAACAGAGCAGATTGTTCAATAACTGCTTCATACTAGGGATGAAGAAAAACATTATGGGATGCCCAGGGGGCTTTAGAAATCAAATACAGTGCAACTTGCACAATTTGAGGTACATTATAGATATATAAAAGCTATTTGAATTGCCAATGAGGTGATGTATCTGCATGCTAATTAGACCTGTATCAAGCTAAGACTACAGTTTTTCCTCTGTTCTGTTGATACTATGGAATGTTCCTGTAATTCTGCAGAAAGCTTACTTCTGCATAAATTATAAGCTTTGTGCTCCTGATCATTTTCTGAAAACAAACAAGAAATGTAAGATCAAAAGGCATTTCTGAAACTGAAATTATTGATTGATAAAAGCCTAGATTTCAGAATCTAATTAAGAGAAAGCACAAACAAAAGCCAATATTATTACTGAATGTTTCTGAGCTAGCGGCTAGATTGTGCCCACATTTGTAATTTAGTCTTGTTTATGCACCAAGGATATTAAAAATGTAATTAAAATGGTAAAATGATCAGATCACCAATAGCCACCTAGTGGTAAGTATTTTAGTTTAAATGGATTATAAAGCAGTTGTCTTGTAAATAAATGGGGGGAAGGGCTGATGGAATTTCCTGTCAAATACAGTATCTTGCTGCAAATTTGGAGAGCAATTTGTCTTTTTGCTAATAAGTTGTCTTTTGTGTTTGGTTACATAAATAGGCAACATCATTTATAAGCCTCATCTAAAGGCTATTATATATTCTGTTATAGAAAGAAAGAAAGAAAGAAAGAAAGAAAGAAAGAAAGAAAGAAAGAAAGAAAGAAAGAAAGAAAGAAAGAAAGAAAGAAAGAAAGAAAGAAAGAAAGAAAGATGTTCAATATTACATTCAATATAAAATCAACCATACCGTGGTCAATAGAAATAAATTAAATGAATTGTTTATATGTTACTTAACAATACAAGAGAGGCATCCAAATGTGTTTTTGCATGTGACTATGATATGTATACTGTGGCTGTATCTTTATAATTAAGGATAAAATTAGAAATTGTTTCTTTTTAATAATGATATAGTTATATATATTGTATGTATAGCATATGTCTTAAAACTTGAAACAATTTCTCCTTAACTTTGAAACTTAGCAGTAGCAGACACATTCTTCTTGTCCAGCAAAAGCATGTCTGGAACTACCAAATGAAGCATTCAGGAAAGGTTGGTAAAGTTATACAATGTGGACATGTTAGTTTGTGCATCTGTCACATAGCTGAGAGCTGCCAAAGCACAAGATGATATGAGACGGCAAGACAGACATTAATTTTCAGCATTCATCATGAAGAAAACGGTTCCCCTCACTTTCTTATTCCCTTTTTTTTCCACAGGAAATCATAGTGGAAACACTCAAATCCTTCAGAAATGTGCAAATTAGTGCTCTGTCTGCAGTATTATGATCTATTATTAGGTGCACTTAAAATGCCAAATTAAATATTAATATGCAGTTAGAGTTGTGCTATTATTTTAAATCCCTCAAATCCTATGAGCACATTGGGTTATGGGGACTTATACAGGATATTTCAAGGCACTAATTGCAACACCTAGAAAGTTCTTCAAATTTGTCAGGTTACTGCTGTTGAGCAAATCACTTCCAGATTGATATTGTTGGATGTGGATATGCATATTTTCAAAACCTAAGGGAGAAGTCATATGACCCACTCAAAAGTTTGGAGCCATGGAATGACAAATCAAACAACATGCCTTGCAGATCTATAATTTATTTTAAAACATTGTTCATGAAATAGCTGTTCTTGGACCCACAATTCCTTCAATCTGCCTAAGTCATGCTGAAGAGGTTTCTTTAAAGTAGAATCCATGTATGAAGCAAAATAAGACAAACAAATATTGTTTTTGGTTTTTCATTTTGATTCCCCTCTGATCAATTAACAATCAATTAACATCATGGACTAGTAATAAAAGAGATAAGTGAGGTCTCAACAGATGAATGTAAACTTGACTTCAATTATAACAAGTCAGCTCTTTCACAAACGAACTGAAGCTCAAGCAAGCAAGTGGTTTTCAATAAAGATCTTGCCAGAATCATTTTCTTAATCCTATTGGATCTATTCAGCAGAATATATAGGCCTTCTTTCACCTTTTTTGAACTATGCTTGAACAGATTTCTCTGAATCATGAATGATGCCTTTTCATTCTTCGTATTTTCTAGCTTTGCATTTATGGATCTATTGTACAATCTTTGCTCCACTGGGACTCATCATGTAGGCCCAGAAGAAAAAACTATGACAGCTTTTCATCATGACCTTGTGTAACATGCTGCATTTTGTTCAGTAAACTATTGTCATGCAGAATCTTCTTTCACTAAACTTATTGATTGATTTGGTTTGATTCTCTCAAGACTGCCATTGCTGCATCTGATGCTCCATATTTCAAATCCATATTTCCTTATAACATTTTTCTTAGTGGCAACTTGACCTGTAGCATCACCAACTACTATAAACCAGAAGTAATTGGGACTGGAAATGCTCCTAGGAAGATGTGATTTTTTTACTGATAATTCCCAAAGTAAATGACTTCCAAACCAATTGTTTATATTTCCAGGAATTGTGGATCAGTTTAAGATCGTCCAGTGTGGTGCAATAGCTTTTAGCCATGATAAATCTTTGCATAACCTTGCTGTTCATTATATGCCATAGGCATAAAAGAGCTAGAAGAATATTTAAAGGAAGATAGCAAGATGCCACCATTCTAGACTAAATACATGAAGTGTAAATGTTCAATAATTATATGAAGAATGCCCTTAAATCACAAGTTTTTGTAATAGAGATGAAACTTCCTTGACATATGGCACGCTTTGATGCTAACATGGCTGAATTCCAGCCTACTCTCTGATGCATTACTAACTGTTCCTTTTCTCTTCACTCTCTAAAACCTTATTAGCAATGCTTATCACACACATGTGGGACCTGATTATTTAATTCCTCTAATACAGTTTATAGGCCTAATTTAGATGCTTACTAATTGAGAAGCATTTTCATGTCCACAGATAGTAACATATGCCAGGCTGGGCTTTCACATCTATCTTTACTTTCAGAGTCTCACTTCTCCATTCTTCCTAGCGTTCTGGTTGCGCTCACGTGCAATTCATCTCAAACAGATTTCCCCATTGAACTGTTCACACCTCTGACTCTGCTTAAAGATTCTACTTAAGAGAAAACAAGAGTATGGGAAAGTAACATGTACCAATTTCTATAGTATGTATGGAATTATATTTGTGTACTCTTTATAAAACTAATTTTGTTTCTGCTACAACTACAGAGAAATTATTTTTGAAATATGCAATTGTTATAAAAGAATGTACATCCCTTTATGTTATGAATGAATGAAGCAGCCACATATAGAAATCAGTTATATGATTACATTATGCTAGTGACTGTGGCCATTATATGAGTCTTGCGTCTGGCACTAAAAATATTAAAAACTGTCAGGTAGATTCATAGACAATAATAATGAAGGAGAAGTCAAGAATGCAATATATTAAGAAATTGCTATTTTTAATATTTTAAAATGATGAATTAAAAAAAGAAAGCAAACAATGTGAACTAAATCAATAGTCTTTCTGGTATTGACACTATGAAGTAATATACCATTTAAAAGAACACACTAAACAATCTGAAACATTCCTGTGGGCTTTTAACATGAGTTAGAGCCTGCTGGAATCACAATCTCATTGGTTGCATTTCATACAGAGTGTTCTAATTTTCACTAAGTCCTGATCAATTTGAATTTATAGCCACTTAAACAAATAGAAAGCCAGATTGTTTGCACGCAACCAAATTGGCCTGAATATATGACCAAGTTTGGATGAAAACACAAATATACTTTCAAAGATATGAAGCTCTGGAACACTTCTTATAGGTGGTACTTTTAGTGCTTTTCACCAATCTATTAATATATTAGTATAAATGTTTAGATAAAAATGAGTTAGGATTATCTATACCTATATCTACTATACATCTACAGCTATATAACTGCATATAGAGATTTGAGACATCATCTATACTAAATGAAATCAGGTAGTTGCTCTCTACTCTTAATACAGTATGTTTGCTGATCTCTAATGTATGCTATTTTAAATGTTTGCATTAATATTTGCATTTAAATACTTTTGTTAAGTATAAGTTTCAAAATATATTTTATTTCCAGATTTAGTATTTTGCTTTTGTTCTGAGAACTGTATCTGGACTTTGAAAAGTGAGAAAGCCACTAAATAACTAAAGACGATCTGCAGACTAATCTGGGAAGAATATATTATCGAAAATTCATATTACAATTTTTAGCTATGCACTTTGGGATGAACAACCTTCAAATACTGGGAGTATGAATGGATTTTCCAGAAAAAATGCAAATTACAGGAACCATGTGCACTTCAGTTTGAGATGCAGACAATACAGACTCATCCCCAACAGCCTGCACCTGTCTTTAACAGGAAAGGGACACAGGTTAGAAAATATTATATAGCCAAAAAGGTTCCACACCCATTTGCACTACACAGGTGACCCTGAGGACACAGATAAACTTCCAGGTGGCAAATGACCAGCTGTCTGCGAGGAGTATAAATCCTTCCATTCCCCACCATCCAGTCAGAGCTGAAGAAGCTTCTTGGATCAGAAGCAAAATGTCTTCAAAGAAAAAAAACACAAGAAAATCCAGTTGTGTCCTGAAAAAAAGAGGCAGATTTGGGACATATTACAATTTGATAATCTGTAGATAGATGCAGACATGATGGTGACCCAGAAAAACCCAATAACATTCCAAGTAATGGAATATCATTTAGCTGGGAAATGATTTTGATAATCATTAAATAATAGCACTTCATCAGAATTGTAGTTCATTATAAACCCATATGGTTGTTTTTCAGGAAACTTGTATCCTCCTGGAATCTCATTGGTCTCTATCAGAAACTCCTATAATTTTGTGTGTAGTTTATAGCTTTACACTAAAATTGTAAAATAAAACTCTGATTACATTGGTGTAAGATTGTATCTGGAGGATTATTTTGGTTAAGACAAAAGTATTTAACATTTGCTTCCTAGAATTTTTTCAGTTAAAAAAAAACACAAAAGATTCAAGTGGCTTATTTAAAACTTCATAGTTAAACTTCAGTTTTTCAGAAAGCCCATTCCAGTTATATATTTTATAGTCAGTGCAGAAATACCATTAAGAGATGTTTATCCTACAATAAATACATAAATAAATAATAATGCATCAGTGATGGAGGAAATGATTACAAGTTTCATTCAGCTTCTTACTTTCCAAATCGGATCCCAAAACTCACCTTATACCTATGTAAAATAGATTATTTATGTAATTATCTGTCCAGATGTCCTCATCAGCTCCTATTTACAATTATTTGATGACAGTTAAATTCCATGCAAACATATTAAGGCCAAGTACAGATATTATTACTGTAATGGGTTTTTATTTCTAGAACCATTAGAGGAAGGGATACAATTTTCTTCTGTTTATGTACCATTGCACAGAACACATATCTTAGTGATTAAAAGCACAGAAGTCATAAGAACAATGCAATGATGTTTCATAAAATATACATTAAAAAAATACATTATAAACAGCCTCTAGAAATTTGTTTCATCTATGCAGTGAAGGAATTAGATGGAGGGGGATTTTTTTGCCCTAGAAGAAGGAGAAAAAGCCTTGGTCTGAAACAATTTCATTATATTTCTGTTGGTTTCTTTTTATTTTGAACCTGCCTGTTTATATCCTAGAAGACATGTAATATGTAATTCTAGGAGTAACAGTAGTTGTTCTTGCATTACTATCAATCTTTTTTCACTTTTTTGTTTTTGAAGTTTTAAAAAAATATTCTACTTACCTACTTTTAATATGTTTTTAAATCAATAAAATTTATAGTATTCCTCAATATTTGAAAAATGTATCTTTATTTATTGTTTGAAAATTGTATCAATGCACTGAATATTGTTTCAATAGTTGGTAAACAATGAATAACGTACATGTTTTTGTTTCTGTGAAAATTTAAAAATAGAGAGTAACCCTACTGTCATCTTGAATTGAAACTGGCGAGTTTGCTTAAGTGAGGAATGCAAGAACGATCTGTTTGCTTGGAGTTAATTGAAAAATGGAGAGCTAGCAGTTTTTCTTGTTTTTCAGAAGACTTTCTAAAACCATCACTATAAATTATCAGAATACTTCTAGGCAATGGCCAGTGAATTAGAACTAAGCTGTAACATTGCATCATCTATATAGTTGTAAAATAGATTTAACAGAAGCCAGAAATAAATCATTGACAAATAAATCCAATAAACATGGTCTGAATATTGAACCTTGGCGGACACTGCTGTCCATTTCAGCCAAGTACATTTCTTGCCCAGTACAAATTTTTGAGTTCTTTTTTAACAGTTATGCTTCTAAGATAAGTAACATATCCTCAAGAATATCATTTTTAATTGTTTAAATTCAGCAACCTTCAGTTAACTAAATCAAATGCTTTGTTAATATATATTATACAGTCAGAAGTCTAAACTACCCAGTAGAAAGTATTCACACAACATTCATTGATAAACCATAAAGTATGCTTGGATTGATGTGATATGTTAGATTTGAGTTTTTTAGTATGGTAAATATAGAAATGCATTCTACTTGGAAGCAATTAGTCTTCTTAAATGCTCAGCAGAAATATTTTCTATTCTGTTTGCAGAGTGTTGGAAGAGCTGAGAACCAGGTCATCAATTTGGTAGTTACATGGGGAAGTAGCAAATTTAGATTATGTCAAAATAATGCAGATTCACATAAGAAGGGTCAGGCTGTGATCCCATGGTTGATTTTTATGACATTCCCTGTGGAACTCCTGGAAACAATGTGCTTGTCAGGAAGATAACTTATATTGTTCTTTTTCCCTTGGAAGGCAAGGCTTCACAGAACTTTGAACAGATTTTGCCCTTTTTTATTTTACCCTTGAGTCCAATGCACTGATGAAAAAAAGGAGTGGATAGAAACTACAATCCTTGGCTCTGCCTGCACTTATCTTGCCTTCTGTCCATTTAGCTTCAGGAGTCCTTAGCTATCACAGATAACACGGATAAAGCACAAAGCAAAACACTACATATCTTGCTCAGATTTATGCATTTTTTAAAAAAAGTTTAAACAATATCATAATTCAAATTAACTCATCATGAATTGAATGCATTAATGCATGAAGCATTAACATAGGTGTATAGATTTTCCACAGGATATAGGTAACTATAGGCAACCAATATATGTCAACCAGGTATAAAAACATGTACTTGATTCATTTAAGTACAATCAATATGAAATCATTTAGTTGTCTATGACTGTCTTAGCAGGCTACACACTGAGGTTCTTTTTAAAGGCTGAATCAAACAATTTACACATAGGAGTCAAATTCCATACAAGTCTTACAATTGCTTTTGCTACAGGGCCAAATGAAAATGAATCTTTGTGTCTATTTTTTTTTTAAGTTTCACATTGCACTACAGACAATGTACTTAAGTTTTATGTAATGACTAGTCAGTGGTGCCTTCAAGTCAGTATTGACCCCTGGTGACTGCTTAGATCAGTCCTGGCAGTTTTCTTGGCAAGATTTAAGAAATGGTTTGCCATTGCCTGCTTCCTACAATTGAGAGAGAGAGAGTGACTAGCCCAAGACCATTTAGTTGGCTTTTTAAGTAAGGCAGGACTAGAATTCAGTGTCCAGGTTTATATCCTGGTGTCTTAAACCCCTAATCAAACTGGTTTGCCTTTTTGCACTTGCATTTCAACAGTACATGAACAAAAGTACAAAAATGGTGCTTGCCAAAGTGATCCTATATCCAAAAAAGATAAGTGCATCTTATGATTACTAGATGTAGATGTTGCAGATAATAAATAATATTTGACTTCATGTTTTTTGTACAGCATCTTCCCAAAGGCATAATTTTCTATAATTTCTTACAATTAAAGGTAAACCTCTACTGCATGTAAGGAATCTGAGCTGTTACAAATATACAAACAAATATTCTATTACTCTTTTCTAGTCATTTTAAAGATGTAATGTACTTTTTAATCTGTGCTTGTTTACATATTTCTTTTTGATATCTTAATCAAAAGTTAAGAAGTTGAATCAAAATTTGTGTCAGATTTATTTTGTCCTTTAGATCTAGCAGATTGGGCATGCTACATATCTCATCAGCTGGTGGGACTAGAAGATGGGTCTTTTCTACAGTATCCCCTACTCTCTGGAATATCCTCCTTTTGGAGATTAGAAAGATCCAAATGCTGCTAGCCTTTTGTAAATTTCTAAAAAAACCTGGCTGTATTCTTGGAGTGCTAAATGCCAATTCCTGGCATTATTGTTAACCGTCCATGTATATTTATTTTGGATGCGTTTTATTGTTTTAAAATGTTTTTATTGTTTTTATTGTAGTATTTTTCTTAATTGTAAGCTGCCTGGAGTCATTGATTGAAATAGGCAGCAATAGAAATTGATTGAATGAATGAATGGTTTATGGGAATATAAAGTTATATAATATTCAATAAGACGTAGGAGGTTGAAAGCAACATTTTGAAATGTAAAATTTGTTCCATTAAAAATAATTTTCCAAAATCATTGTGATTTACAATATTTTATTTGTTTATTTATTTAATTCTATATCTTAATTCAGATATCCACCTTTCTCAGGTTCATAACTCTGGGCAGCTAACAGTACTTAAAATAACATAAAAACATAACTGTCAGGATTATAAATAATAGATCCATATCAAGCAAACTCCAAGGCAAGTAGATTCCTCAAAGAAAAGCTTTATTGGAAATATCATATTGGCACATATCTGGTGAAAACTGACTCTGAAAGTGTCAGTGACTTTTCATCTAATTAAAATTAAACGTTTTCCTCTCAACCCTAAACAATCAGTCACATGGTCCAATCAAGATGCCGTCTAGTAGTCTGGTGACATCACTTCTCCTTCTTACAACCAGGAGTGAGAACGTCTTCGGTTCCCAAAACAAAGTTTTTTATTTTGACTACACAACAACCCCAGCTATCTCTTATCTCCCCTCCCTATTCCTCAGTTCCAGTGTGGCAGCACTGAAGCTCCAAGATGGCTTCAGCCAAGCCAGCTTCAGGGTTGACAATAACAAAAAAGTAGCCACACATGTATGATCCACAGCTGTGGTTAAAAACAAAGCCACCAATAACCAATCAATACAACCATTGCTTATACTCAGTCACACCTTCAGATTCCTGGGCCTGGTGACAAAACAGTCACCAAATATGTAAAAATGATATGATCCAATTATTACATTTCCAATATACTATCCATTTTAGCAATCATTCCTGAAATAATGTATCAGTGGTAAAATAGCTTATATCAGCTCCCCCCCCCAAAAAAACCTATAATATTTGGTATGAATTTTGTTTGTCTTCAGTTGAATTTCTCCAGTTTTCCAGTTTTGGGGTGTCTAATGAAATATTGGACCCTTAAGCTTCTTTATTACTCTCTTTTCCTCATGTAATAGAAGAATTGGCATTTGAATTGTGGGCAGGAAGTTTAATCTTGTAACTAGATTTAAATATGCATATGAATAAGCAACATATTCTATAAATACCAATAAGGTATGCTATACACAATATCGTGCAGCTGCCATTCAATCACATCCAATTAATATATTTACAATTTGTCTAAAAATGGTAATCTAAAATGGTCATAGAATTTTATTTAGTTAATAAAGGGTTAATTTCAGATTCAGTCACATTTGGAAATGAACTACTCAAATCAATGAGATCTCCATTAGTCATGAGCAATTTAAGTCCCATCGATTTCAATGGACCTATTCTATGTACAACTAAATCTTGAACCAAGCCAGTGTCATTTATTTTATAGCTGTCAATGCTGTCAACTTCCCACTGGAACTAACATCAAAATTTTGACTGCTATTTAAAAGACATGGATTGCAGCTTTATTTTCAGCTTTTTAAACATCCACTTTAACAGTTTTCAAAGTGAAGGCAAAGCCAGTTGTTTAGAAATCTAATTTCAGCTGTAAGTCTGAAAGATTTGCCAATCTGAGACTTATATTTTGTAAAAGAAAACAATTTATTCTTTGATAACCATAAAGAATGCTAAAATGGATTAAAGTGTTTCTTCCAATTAAAGAGAGCTTTACCATGGACCATTCTTTTGGTTGTCCTTTAAAATGATCTGCAGTCTAAGCACTATGGATTAAAATACAATGCATTTTCAAATGCTATTCAGTATAGGGTATCTTTATTACAGAGTTTAACACTGTAAAGGCAGTTTGGGCTGATGTGAGAGAACACTGTAAGAGGCAAGTGGCTTCTAATGGATTTCAGGCAGACAAGAGGTCAAAATCTTCCCATGAGCTACTGGAGATCTGAAAACCTTTTCATATAACAATCTAGTGTAGCTTTTTTGGATGTTTTAATATCATTTGTTATTTTTATATTCATTGATTTCTGAACACATTCACTACCTGCAGAGCATTATTCAGACTGAACTAATAAGACAGACTTAATTGTTCAAGTTATCTCTATGAAAAATTTATATAAAATGTAAAATATATTATTCTTAAAAATTACTCTTGTTACATTATACAAATGTTGTTTCCTCAAAAAATTAACAGAGAAAAGGAGAGAGTTTTGCAGTTCTTCTTGCAAATTAAACTAAGAATGAGAAATTATTTTTGGAACAAATAGGTATTGATATTTGTTGATTCCTATTTTATTTTACTTAAATGTTATTTCGTTTCTGTTGGCTTACATGAATATAGGAAACTGCTTTGGGCTGAGATCATTATGACTAACTAATGTATGTCTTTCATTTCAATTTAGTCACAACTATTAAATCTATTTCCCATATTCCTCCAGTCCAATGCCAAAACTAATTGAGAATTGTGGCATCTGTAATACCTCATATGAGCTGTGGTGGTGCAGTAGTTGGAATCTAATTCTGCTGACTGCCAGCAGTTTGATCCTGACCGGCTTAAGATTGACTCAGCCTTCCATCCTTCTGAGGTTGGTGATTGTTAGGGGCAATATGTTGACTCTATAAACTGCTTAGACAGGGCTGTAAAGTACTATGAAGCACTATAAGTCGAAGTGCTATTGCTACCACTATATTCACCTGGGACTATTTTGGAAAGCATTGGTCTGCACTCCAATGGGGGGCATCTTAGGGTTTCTTGTTGGGGCTGGAATCAGTTGCCTTACCATTAACTTACAGTAAATTCATGAATGTACTTCACAAATTCATGATTTGTCTTGCTGTGTGATTTTTCCTCACAGAATTTCTGTGCTGAACTAGGTATTCAAAAAATACAGAAAGAAAGAAAAAAAGAAACCCAGCACAGATCTGCTCTCAGCCAAATTGCCTTGTCAAACAGCCATTCAGTCTTGTTCTGTTCTAACTTGATGCCAGGTCCATGTATAGTAAAACATTTTGTCATCTAGGATTTATTCCTGGACAAGAATGCCAGTTGGCTAGAATCCCTAAAACTTCCATGGATCCAAACAGCATTTAGCATGCCGTTTTCTGAATTTGTGATGATGGTTGAGGAGGGAGACATGATGATTATCAATAGTTCTTTTAAGCCAAATTCACTGCCAAGAAAGAGCTAAGTCTCAATGCTTGTGTGCAGAATTAGATATGTGTATATGTATATGTATGTGTATATGTATATGTATATATATAAAACAAACAAACAACTACCATTCCTAGATGTACTAATCTACAAAAAAACAGATGGCACACTAGGACACACCATATACCAGAAGAAAACACACACCAACCGCTACCTCAATGCTCAATCCCACCACCACCCAGCACAGATAAACTCCATGGCCAAAACACTAATCGCTAGAACCAAACGCCTGGCAGACAAGACACACATAAAGACTGAACTATGCACCCTGACTAAAGTACTGACAGCCAACGGCTTCCACAAAAGCAAAATCACCAGCTTGATCCACAAAAACACACTGAGACATAATGGAGACCTAGAAGATGAACAGACCTATGGAACAGCTGTCCTGCCCTACATAAGAGGTACTACAGACAAAATCAGTAAGATACTACACAGGCATCACATCAAGACTGCCTTCAAAACAGACAGAAAAATAGCAGCCATCCTTAGAAACCCCAAAGATAAAATTGACCTGGAAAACCAAGGCATATATGAAGTCCCCTGTGCATCATGCCCGGCCACATACATTGGACAGACCAATAGAAAAATAAGTACCCGCCTGGATGAACACAAAAATGCAGTAAAAAAGCTGGAACACACTTCCTCATTAGTCCAACACATGAAAGCCAAAGGTCATAGCATCAACTTCAATGGCACCAAAACCCTAGCCACTATAGAAAACCCTAGCCACAGAATTATCAGAGAAGCCATAGAGATTGAAAAAAGACCTGAAAGCATGAATAGAAGTGATGATTCCACCAGACTGTCAATTATTTGGAAGCCTGCACTCACAAACAAAAAAATCTCCACACCACTAGCCAGGCAAACACCTGGGCACAAACAGATCCCCCCTGATACCTCCAGCTCAAACACACCCCAACCAGGCACCCAGATGAAACCTAGCTTCCTAACAAATGATAGCCGTCCATTTACTTGGAGCCAAGCTGCACTAAAAGCCTCCAATACAGGAACACAATGTTGCCAGCCAATCAAGACACAAAAAGAGCCACAAAACAGACAGAAGATATTAGAAACACCAATCAAGCAGAACACAGCAAACTCCAAGACCAATAAACACAGACCAAGACTCCCAACCAATCAGGATGAAGAAAAAACCATTCTGGCACAGCAGTAGGCTAGCCCCAAATTTAAAACTGAAACAACTGTAAAAGTCTGACTCACAGACGAACACAATACAGAAGCCTGATGATGGCAGATGAGATTCTGCTGAAACGTTGCTACAACTTTAAAAGCACAACTATAATGACGTGGGAAAATACCCGAACAAAGCTGAATACCATATATATATATGTGTGTGTGTGTGTGTGTGTGTTTGTGTGTATTTGGCGATAGGCGGAAGCCAGAGCAGAGCCATAAGCCCAGACCATAAATCAGGATAAAGACAGTTTTCAAGTCTGTGGAACAATGAAAATACAGGATAAAGGAACAAGCCCAGAATCAGAACCAAAGCAAAAAGAAAAATACATACTTCAAATATATACAAGGACACCCACAAACACACACATACATTGCAGCTCTGGTGATTTCAATCTATAACAGCTAGAAAATGGTACATTTTCCATCATGAAAAATAAACTCCACTCGTTCTTAAAACCATGTCCCTATATTTTTTCTTATAGAACTGAAATAACTAAATGAATTAATGACCAGTTCTTCAAACATTTTTATACTTCTCATAACCAATATTACTGGTTAGATGGAGTCACCCCGTTCACCTGCTTTTTTTCATCTAAATACTGAATAGATACAATACACATATTACTGTGCCATTTTAAAAGGTAGCAAAAAGCAATTTTATTTCTATGAGGAAAATGTACATCTCTTGACATTTAGCTTAAGACACAGGCAATAAGTTCACATTCATGTGACATCACAATTCACAGTGAGACAGACAATTCATTCATTGTGTCAGTGCAAATTTAATAAAACTTTTGAGTGTAATAAACAAAAGTAAAAAGATCAGTGGAAGTTCTGAAAGTAAATATTGCTTTATGGAGTTTATGAAGAAGTCAGGATTGAGGAATAAAAATCTATATTTTACAATACTAAATGACATGGGATTTTATTTATATCATTGTTAATAGTTGCCATTAATATTTCATTTCCAATCTGTTCATGAAACAAGTCCAGAAAGAATAAACTGAAAAGATGCTAGGTTTACAGCTACATAGAAATAAAGCATGGACTTGCTGAGATGTATACCTGCCTGAAGGAGGAGAGACTGACACATATAATGCTAATACATACAGATCATTACAATGAATTTACTGGGATGTCCCATGCAGATAGTTTAGGAGTTACAACTGGACCATAATTTGAAACTAAGGACAGTGAGCTAATTGATTGCCAATAAATGTTGGAGTCCAATGTTAGATGCTCACTTGCTGACCATTTCACTTACTCAATAGAGGCTTAAGTTACAAGTTAACTTAAGCTATAAAGCCACCCTGCTCTTGTATTTCTACTCCATGGTCTTAAGTATTTCTCATGCATCTTTAATAAGTTCCATCTTTTATCTCTCATTTGGACTGTCTATTTGGCTTTTATCCTGGCGAGATCTTCAAACTACTTCTTCATGAGGGAATCAAGTGATGTTTATTTATTTATTAAATTTATAGATGATAATAAGAAGTGTACTTAAATAGAAAAATACTTTAAATAAAACAACCAATAAAATAATATAAAATGTGACAACAATCCCACTCCTAAAAAAACAGCAATTTAAAGAAGAGAGTATATCTAACTTTGTTTCTATACTGAAATTGCTTCTGGATTTTGTGCTTGCAATAAAAAGAAAAAAGAAACATTGATTGTGTTTTTGTTAACTAGATAGGCTTATTGTTATATAAATGGCTTGTGCATATTGTTGTGTAAAAGCAAAAAGTTGTGGTTGTAATGTTATCTTCTACTGTGATAAAGAGAGCTGGAAGTCAGTGCCTTTTTCTTTCCTTTTCTCCCTTTACACTATATTTCTTTTCTTTTTCCTCATCCTCTTCTTATTTTTCTACTACTTTTTTTAAATTTTCTTGTATTTATATTTTGAAAAACCAACCACTGGGGTGCTGCCTGTTGCTTTGGGCCAGGCGAGTTACAAAACTGTGAGGCTCTGGGGAAGCTTTTCTCCCTGAAACAAAATGGCCACCCACCACATGGAGTGGCTCTGGGACGGCCTTGCCACCTCCTTTGCTCTTTAGGCACTTACCAGGCCCTGAGCAACCGAATAACAGCACAACAGCTGAGAAGCGGTGAAACTGAGGCTCCAGAGTCAGCTGTGAAGCGGCTTGGCTGGTGGTGGCACCAACAAGCTGCACAATCAATGGGGCTGTGTGGGAGCTCCTGCGAACACTCCCTGGGTCCGTAGCCCTTTACAAGGCAGCTCCAAAGTCTCAGCACTGCAGGAGAGCGGATTCCCGTTCTTCTGGAGACAGAGTTCCAGGATCCCCAGGAGCTGATTTTACAAATATTAGCTGTCTCCTGTGATGTTCGAACTTTCTTTCAGCTTTTTATAAGCACTTCTTCCAGAGACTATGCTCTCAGACAAGAAGCTGAGCCAAAAGTTGGGCAGGACAGCCAGGGATTGGCTTTTTTATAGTGGCAGACTCAGCTCTATGATGTCAGAAGGAGGAACTTAACCCACTTGGGATTTACCTGTTTTAAAAAAATAAAAAATAAATAAATAAAACTTACAAAACAAACAAAAGCAATTTAAATCTCAAAGGCCATATGGAAGAGCTCTGGTTTAAAATGTTTTTTTTTAAAGCAAGGATAGCTGGTAACAATCATCTGTTCTAAAGCAAGAGACTCTCATTTCTTCACTTCTGGGTTGCCTTAGAGCAGAGAGGTGCATAACATCCACTGGTTCAAGGTCTACAGAAAGCTTGCCTGCCTTACTGAAGTGCCTGAGACCCGTTTGCAATTGTCAAATACTTCATGTTGCTGAAATTACCTGCTCAAAGAAGAGTACTACCAAGGCATGATAAGTGGTTTTGAGCCCAATCCCAAAAAAAGTATTTTGAGAAATATCTCAAACAAGCTGTTCTCCAGTTCACAGAAATGCAAATGGAGTAAGGGGGAGAGCACATTCAGACTTGGAAGATTCTATTACTCTAGTTATTAGAATAAGATAGTCCTGACCTATATGGCATTGGTTTATATCATGGACCCGCCTGCAGCCTCTTCTCTGGACATGAGTTCAGAAGAGGATGAAGATGAACTGGGTTCTGGCATTCTGAGAAAGAAAATTTGGAGGCATGGGAAATCTTGGACCAGGAAGCAGAAGGCTCCTGCTTCAGCATTCACAGCCAGAATGACTGGATGGACAGTAGGCTGAATCTGTCTTCTCTGCACCCTGCACATCCTTGGATGAGGAGGTGTAGTCATATTCACTGACTATCATCAGCTGCTCTCTTTCCTCACCTGAAGCCTCTAAACTAACCTTCTGCAGGTGTAGCTCTTTTCATCAGGCTAGGTCTACCTTCTGCTCCCTGGTTCAAGTCTTCCCATGCCCCCATATGCTTTTCCTCAGAGATGTCAGAACCTAGCTCCTCCTCCTCCTCTTCTGAACTCGCATCCAAAGAGGAGACTGGAGGCAGCTCCCTGACATAAACCAATGCCACATAGGTCAGGACTACCTTATTGTAATAGATAGAATAACAGAATCATTCAAGTCTGAATGTGCTCACCCACTTACTCTATTTGCATTTCTGTGAACTGGGGAACTGGAGAACAGTTTGTTTGGACTGACTTTGGACTGCATCTTGTGTCTTTGTTGGACTGAGCCTTGTCAAGAACCCCATTATCACTCTGCTATGTCTTGAAGTTCCCCCTCTGGTCCGGTTTCCAGCAGGGGGCACCCAGCCACAACCTGATTGGCTGATAGTTTGACAGCCAACTATATAAGGAGCTGTCAAACAGACCAACAGCTGTTGCCTCATGGCTGAGTGGTTTATTTGCTGTTAGTGCATGAATTCAATGAAGCCTGAGCAACCAATTTAGCTGCCTCGCCTCATTCTATTGTGCGTTCATTCCCAATACGAAGCACTGGCGATAACGATGGGATCTCCACCCTCAAGGCATTAGGTGAGCTTGAAGTCTTCCTGTGGGGAAACCAAAAGAGCTGATCACTCTTTTGGCAGAGAGAGCCAAACAAGCCAGAAGGGCATACAAAAAGAGCAAGGTAAAGTCCACCAGCCACTTGCCTAAGGATCAAGAGTTCTGTGAAGCTGTTCAGAATGGCAGCGTTAAATTCCTTCACGCCATTTGACACATCCACAGAGACTTGGGATACATTGAGTGTTTTGACTGTTTCCTAGAGGCAAACGATCTGGTGGATTTGACAGGCAGCCGGTGAAGGGCGCTGTTTCTAAATTTCTGTGGCAAACAAATGTTTGACACAGCCAGAGCTCTGTCAGCACCTCAGCCCCTGAATTCTGTCACCTGGGAGGCGTTAATGGCAAAGCTTAAGAACCATTACACTCCCACTCCCTCATGAATTGACCAAAGACACGCATTTCACCAGCGCAAGCAAGCTGAGGGGGAAACTGTTAATCAATTTATGGCGGGTCTTCGAACAGCTGCTCTGCATTGCGAGTTTAAAGAGCTGGGTGATGCCTTGCTGGATCAGTTAGTCTGTGGGTTAAAAGACCTCCGAATCTAGTGCAGACTTCTAGCAAAGCCTGACCTGATGCTATAATCGGCATTGGATGAAGCCTGTGCTGTGGAGCTAACCAACAAGTCAACGGTAGAGATGCATGGCACAAGCAGCCCAGCTTTGGGGAGAAACACCTTAGCTATCCATCAAGAAGAGGCTATAGAGGAAGACGTCGATCTACCAGGGGATCATGACATCCACTGACTGAAGTCTGCATCAGGTAATAATTGGCAATCCACAAAAACAGCCCAGGCACAATCCTGTATAGGGTGCAGAGGTAACCATCCACGAGCAGCCTGCAGATTTCAAACTGCAAACTGTCAGCGCTGCGGGAAGAGAGGCCATTTATCTAGGAAGCGTAGAGCTATCCTGCCTGATCACAGAGTCCAGGCAAAAGAAGGGCAAATGAAGGGGACCCCTAGAAAAGTTCCTAGGTTGGGGGAAGAGTTTTTCACCATCCAAAGGGATAATTGCCACATCAACCCCAGAGTAGGGCAAACAAACTTATCACTAAAGAATTTTTTTTTCTTTCAGTGAAAATTGAGGGACAGGATTGTCAAATGGAGGTTGACACAGGATCTTCTTTGTCATTGGTCAGTTGGAGCACAATCAAAAGGTTGGTGCCCAAAATGGCAAAGAAAAGATTAAGACCCTGTTCCCTCACATTAAGAGACTATCAAGGGAATACAATTCCCATTTTGGGTCTCACTAAAGTGACAGTAGCTTTCAAACAATTCAAAGGCTGTCTCCCACTAATAATTGTGGAAAGGGCATTGTCAAACTTGTTGGGCCTTGACTGGTTTGAATCCCTAGGTCTGGCCATAAGTGGAGTGCATGCCACAAATGGACAAAGCACTGACACCATAGTTGCACTGGCAAAGGAATTTGCTGGTGTTTTTGACAATGACCTCGGTAAATATACAGGGAAACCTATTTCGCTGAATTTTAGTTATGCCTAAGAGATTGAAAGCCAGGCAAGTGCCCTTCGCACTCCGCCCAAAAATTGATGCTGAACTCGATAAGCTTATATCACAAGGGGTTTTAGAGCCAATAGATCATGCTCCCTGGGTCTCCCAATTGTCACGCCATTCAAGGCTGACGGATCAGTCAGGGTGTGCGCAGACTATAAGGCAACCCTGAATTTGGCATTACAGCAAAGTGTGTACCCAGTGCCTGTGGTGCAACATCTGTTGCATTCACTGGGTAACAGATTTTTTTTGCAAAGCTTGACATGGCTGAAATGTATCAATATCTGCCCGTGGACTCAGCCACTGCAGAAGCACAAACTATAGTAACACATAGAGGGGCATTTAGATGCAATAGGCTTCAATTTGGCATTAGTGCTGCCCCGGGATATTCCAGTCCCTAATGGAACGACTCTTACAAGGCATCCCTGGAGTTGTTTCATTCTTTGCTGACATTATTGTGTCAGCTAGAGATGAAAAGGCAAGTTTTCAAGAGATTCCAGGCAACAGGTTTGAAACTAAAAAAGAACAAGTGCCATTTGGACGTACCTAAGGTGGAGTTCCTGAGGTTCCTGATGCTGCTGGAATTCATCCCACGACAGCTAAGGTCCAGGCCATAAAAAACACTCCCTCTCCAAACAACAAAACTGAACTGCAGGCTTTCCTAGGCCTCCTGAATTTCTACACCATTTTCATTCCTCACAAGGCATCAGTAGCTGAATCCCTACACAGACTTTTAGACAAAAAATCTCCTTGGGTTTGGGGCAAGAAAGAGGCTAGCTCTTTTAAGGCTGTGAAGGACTTGTTAACTTCAGACTCTGTTCTCATACAGTTCAACAAATGTTTACCATTAGTGTTGGCATGCGATGCTTCTCCATATGGAGTAGGGGCGGTTTTGAGTCACAGACTGCCCTATCACCAGCGGAACGCAATTACAGCCAAATAGATCATGAGGCCCTTGTTGCCATTACTGGCATTAAACGTTTCCACAAGTATGTGGACATAAGTTTGAACTTATCATGGGTCATAAGCCCTTACTGGGCTTATTCGCTGGGGATAAACAGACTCCTCAAATACTCTCCCCTCGAATGACAGGGTGGGAAGTTTTTTGGCAGCATACTCATACACAAAGACATATCGCCTGGGCAAACACCTCAGCCATGCTGATGCCCTCAGCAGGTGCCCTATTCCAGCTGCAGCAGAGGACCAGGAGGCTGAGGAATCCATCCTCCTCATTGACCATCACCGGGACTTCCTATTGACCATTGCAGACATTGCTGCCCATTCAGCTAAAGACAGACTCTTAAGGCAAATTCTGGACTGGGTAAAGAGGGGATGGTCACAAGGGACTGTGACTGCTGATTGTTGTCCTTTCAAAATAAGGCAACAAGAGCTGTCTTGCAGCAAGGGTTGTTTACTATGGGGGAGCAGAGTGGTAATTCCCTCATCCTTACAAAAGCACGTACTGGAGGCACTCCACAAGGGTCACCCGGGCATAATTTGTATGAAGTCCTTAGGCCGAAGTTATGTGTGGTGGCCAGGGATGGATCAGGCAATATCTGAATGGATGTCAGGGTGTCAGCAGTGTCAGGAAGCCCCAGTATGAGAATGGGAAGCTCCCAGAGGTCCATGGTCATGCCTGCACATTGATTTCGTGGGGCCCTTCCAAGGCCAGACCTTTCTCATCTTAGTAGACACTTTCTCCAAGTGGATTGAGGTAATTTTAATGACCTCTACAACATCTGAAGCTGTTAGCTTAGCTTTACAAAAGGTGTTCGCCACCCACAGGCTTCCCAATCTAATCGTATCAGATAACAGGCCACAATTTACTTCAAAAAAGTTTCATTGGTTTAGGCATAAGACATGCATTAATTGCTCCTTTCAATCCCTCTAGTAATGGTATGGCAGAACAAGGGGTAAGATCTGCAAAAGAGGCTCTACCAAATATGGGCCCAGGGCCATAGCCAACTAGAGTAGCCCAGTATCTGCTAATTCAGCATTCTACCCCATGTCCATCCACAAATCATAGCCCAGCAGAATTATTAATGGGCCAAAGACTTAGAACAGCCTTAGGTAGGCTGCATCCTGCCTATACACCAGACAAGCCCCTTGACTCGCATAGCAACACCAGGGAGTTTGAGGTAGGGGACCAGGTACTCACTAGGAATTACACTGGTAATCCCCTGTGGCTACCAGGGTCCATAACTAGCATAACTGGGCCATGTTTGTACATTGTGAAGTTAGAGGATGGCTGGACTTGGAGATTGACTTTGGACTGCATCTTGTGTCTTTGTTGGACTGAGCCTTGTCAAGAACCCCATTATCACTCCAGTCTTGCTGAGTGTGACAACCGGATCTGCTCATTGTGTGGAATATCTTGGAACTGCTGGGGATTTGAATAAAAGTCTTTAAACTCACCGCAGTGTCTGAGCAGGGCAACACAGTATACCTTGAAAGGATGACATGAGCCAACGTGGCAAAATCTAGGAAACCTTTTAAAATGTTTATTTGTCTCCTCAGATGAGCATCCCTGTCTAGGTTCAATTGGAGAGGCCTCATCCAGAATACAGTACTTGATTTTCCTACCTAAAATATTTACCAGACATGTATGAACCTACTTGAGCACCCCTGGCTTAGCTATCAGGCTTCCTGGTCAGATATTACTAGATATAGAAATGGAGTTCATTAGGGAATCAAGATTATCAGGTTGCTGTTGGAACAATATAGCAATAACACTTAGACTTATATACCGCTTTACAGTACTTTACAGTCCTCTGTAAGTGATTTTACAGAGTCAGACTATTGTCCCCAACAATCTGGATCCTCATTTTACCCATCTCAGAAGGATGGAAGGCTGAGTCAACCTTGAGCCTAGTGAGATTCAAACTGCCAAATTGCAGTCAGCTGGCAGTCAGAGAAGTAGCCTGCAGTACTGCACTCTAACCACTGCGCCACTGCAGCTCATACATATGATGTATCCTAAAGTGTTCCTGCTATTGTAAAGCCTGATCAAAGTTCTATGTTATGAAAAGTAAAAGCTAAATATATCAGTAATTTGAAGGTGCTAAACTGGATATTTCTGAAGACTATATAGTTATAGCCTGGATATTTCTAAATTTATAGAAAGACTTTTCTGTTTGGCATAATTATATAAAAAAAATAGAGGCTATGAACTGGTTTGCTCTTGAGAAGATGATATGAGCAACCATTTTTCATTTTACTTTTGGTTCAAACTCTACATGATTTCACTTCATAATGGGTTAACTTAAGCCTGAGTGCCAACTTACCCATTACACAAAGTCAAAAACTTACTTCACATAACATTTTGAATATTACAAAATGCATCAAATCGTTATTCAATTTGCAATTGTTATTTCTATTGTAGGAGCAGGGAAAGCTGCCAGTAGGATTTTATGCCTTGCATGAAAAAGTATCTTTTCTGGCTTTCAATGCTAGGCACTTCGGCTTAAATAAGAAAGAAGTACTATAAGTTATTCTGAAAGCAAAATATCAGTCCTGGCTTATGATAAAAATAATGGCTATAGGCAAAAATAAATCTGCATTTGGAAGCCAGAATTTGAAATCTTAAAAGTGATAAAACAGAACAGTGATTATCAGGAGTTAATTCAGAATTGCTAGCTATTAATAAATAGTCATTATT
Source organism: Notechis scutatus (assembly GCF_049901735.1). Lineage (NCBI taxonomy): Eukaryota > Metazoa > Chordata > Lepidosauria > Squamata > Elapidae > Notechis > Notechis scutatus. The sequence goes on along the minus strand of NC_142011.1, from coordinate 177,222,996 downwards.
TTTTACCCAAATAGTTAAATTTCAGATTTGAATTAGAGCTTTGATTGCTCTGAAATTTAGGATTTATGAAGTGCCTGCATGAGACTAAGTAATATAATGGCTATGAAAACCACGATAGATTGGGAGAATAATTCAGTATGATGCTCCAAAAAAAGCTGTCCAGACAACTATAGCTTAGGAACACCAAACCCTTTTCTATGATAATCATTAATAATACAATTCTACCTAAAGGCCAAATCAGTGGCATTATGAAGCTTAAAGATCTGAGAATTCAGAACTTCATTTAAGGTGCTATAATGCTCACATTGTTTTAATCAACACATTTATTATTTTTAATAAGTGCCACATAGGCTACAGAAACAATTGAATATTATTAATATAAACATCAAGCCTTTTCAAATTTATTAAAGACAAAAATAGACAGTAAAAAGAGAGCTAATACTATCACCATGGAGGAAAACAGGCAGAATATGGTAGGATATGAGAAGGCATAATTGCATGCTTTGATATTTATGATGAAAGACCTGAGCTGAAAGAAAAATGGCAAAAATGCTATCTTAGCCCTTTATGAAACAAAGAAAACCTGAAGGTCGTGCAATAGTAATTTTCATCATTCCTTCCAAAGCCTTGACAAGCTTTGAAAATTTATATGTAATAGCAGCTAGCTTTTCTAAGTGAAAGTACTTTGAAATCATCTTGGGATAGATGCGTATAAAGGAAAATTTCATTTCTTCAAATGCAACAAAAGCAAAATTATATTCCAGAACACTAAATGGACTGCTTTTTAAATTTTATGTTTTCTTAGGGTGGCAAAGCTATATTTTGTTACACTGTTAAGCTAATTTGTTTATATATGAAAGATGTTACTGTGTCTGTATCTTGTCTATCTACATTCAATTTTTATTAGAAATGAGTATTTACTTAAAATGTAGTCTTATAATATTATGAATAAAAGTCATATAGTTTGATGTGGAATGCCTAAAATATTTCTAGAATAAAAGTATCTAGACAGATCTCCTGTTTGCAATTTTTTTTTTGCTAACCATCAAAACATGGTTTTGATGTCTAATTATGAATAAGTTCTGTTTTTAATGCCAATTTTCCTACATACAGTTTACTTTTGGCATAGGAAGAGATCTGAAATATAGCAAAGATGCTCATGTTCTGTTTGGCCTATTGCCACTATGGCCTACATACTATTTCCTAAATGCAGGAATGGATGGATCATTCTTCTCCTACTCCCAGCCCATTACAAATGCACCCTGTATCCATGTTCAAAGCTGTTGTTTTCTTACTGGAGCTATTTTAAACATTTCAGATTGGATAGTCTCCAGTATTTTTGTTCCATTCTAGTACCAGTCTTTGCTCTGATTGGCTGCAGTCCTTGGCATGATGCCTCCCCTCCAGTGCTGGACACTGGGATTGTGGGCTAAGCCTACTGTCACCTCCCATGACCTCCATTACAGTATACTGACATTGACATACCCTAAATTCCCCTGAAGAAGTTACCTAGTGTGGTAACTAAATGCTTGGAAACCATTCCACAAGCTAGGAGAATGAACCTCCACCTTCATCCTACACCTGAACTACAGATATTCATAACTATCACATACTCTCTGCTACTCAGTAGTTCTCTCTCACTCTCTCTTGTTCTCTCATTTTCTCTCTCTCCCTCCCTCTCTCCCTCTCTGTCATGTTGATCCAGTGATGGTCCATTAAATCAGTGAACAATCCTGAATCTTGGAAACTCATGATCCAATCAACCTGTATTTCTCTCTCTCTCTCCCTCCCTCGCTCCCCCTCTCTCTTGCAGGACTACACAGAAAACAATGGGATAAAAAGAGTTATTATTAAATAATCTGCAGAGTATGAAAAGAGTTATGTAGAGGGTGTGTTCTTCTGGATGAGATGTGACCTAAAGAGATAGTACTCTCCTGACAAGTAACTGATAATGGGGCTATCAAATTGGGGTGCAAAAATCCAGAAGGCCACTAGATGTCAGCAAAGAGTTAAAGAACCCACCTAATCTTTTGTGCCAAATATTGGCTCTCCAGAATTTTGCAGTTTGGATGACTAGCTCTATAATTCACATTCAACAATTATAATTATTTTAAAACAATATTGGCAAGAGGAGCTGGCTATATGTTAGTTTGTCTCAAGATTTGTCAAAGAAGAAAACTGCTGTGTAGCCAGATGTGAAAAAGCAGAACCCATACAATTGTGACCTTTCTGATGATCACCCAAGTCTGAAAAGTTAATAGTAAAAGCAAAAGATAATATCCTTTTTGAATATAAAATATTGCAGAAGAATAAAGTCTGAAATAAATCAGATTTAGATAAAAACATGGTCTGTTCTCTGTTCCTAAGCTTCTCTTTCGTCAAACAGAAACCTGCAGTGCTTAACATACTAAATTGTAATCTATGATGAATTCTGGAAGAATATAAGACTGGGATTATTTGTCCACTGCATTATAAAGAAGAGGATAGGGGAAGGTGACTGGGGGTGGGCCAGAGGCAAAGATGATAATCTGTATATATGACACAAAGGACAGACCTTGTGACAATCCACACAATTATTTTGTGGGGGTTTTATTTATGGACTTTAAAAAAGATAAATATCCTATAATATCTGTCTGATTAGTGCTGCATAGAGTGAAACGACCTCTGTTGATGCAGTTCAGTATTGCACTGGCTTTTTGGCAGCTGTAACATGCTGCTGTCTCACAGTTAATGTATATACCCAGATCCTTCTCATAAGTATTTCTTCGGAGCCAGGACCTATCTTTCTACTATGATAGGTATGGAATGTTATGTTTTATACCAGAGGTCTCCAAGCTTCATAACTTTAAGACTTGTGGACTTCAACTCCCAGAATTCTTTAGCCAGCCATGTTGACTGTGGAATTCTGGGAGTTGAAGTCCATAAGTCTCAAAGTTGCCAAGTTTGGAGATCCCTGTTTTACACTGTTGGAATGCATACCTATTTTTCTATTTCAAAGATAAACTTCTTTTCCAATGAATCCAGTTTTGTCATACAATGTCTAACATGATGAAATCAAGAACTTTACTTCATAGCAACCTAGGCAAACAAATGCAGCAATTCAGAAAGAAGTCCTTCTGAACCTAGTGAGTATAATGCATTCAGATTAGCATACTCCAACCTTCAGATACATAAGATTGCAACTCCTATGCATCCCAAGCATTATGATATGTTGACTGAGGTTAATGGTAGTGGACAAAGAATTAACTCCCCTTATCTTAGATCCTATAGTGATAAATATGGTAAGAGAGTCTGATGGATAGCTGTGAAGTTCTACACAGTTGAGTAATATCAAGAAATCAAGAACTACATAAATTTCAGTAAAATAGTTTGCTGAAACTTGAATAGGATAAAATAAATTTTCCACTCTCATTTATAGTGAAATAAAACAATGTGTATTTGAATGACTGAAATGTTTCTTTCCATCTGGCCTAACTTGCATTTATGAGATACTGTAAGCTGTCAACCATCTTGCCTACATCCCTTGATTGTTTTATGTCTGCTCTCACTTCTGCTCCTTTCCTTCTTTTTTCAAATCACAGACAAAATTTCTTTTATACAACATAAAATGCAGAAGTTGGTGTCCACAGGATGTAATGATTGCTGCAAGCTTGGATAATTTAAAGTAGACAGATTAGTTTTTGCAATATGTGACTGTTAACTAGTGTTATAAACTAGTCTAAGAAATGTCTTTGAATAACAAATGACAGAGAAAAACTATGAGAGGAGGGAGTTTCTTAGGGCTTCTTAGGGGATATGATTCACTACTATGAGGAACAGGATGTTGAAAAAGCAGTGCCTTTGTTCTGATCCTAAAGCCATTAATCTGTAGCAGCTTTTGCTATTGACAATAAGAAGCAAGACCTTTTTTAACTATTATGAAAATTAATGATAAATGAGGGAATACAATCTTGGTGGAAATATAAATATGATACTTGTAGGTGATACAAAATTTGGAAATACAATTACAATTAATCAGCCTGATCTTGTACATGTTTAGCTTTAAATATTTCCAGATAATGCAATTTAAGCTTAGTTATTTTATGAAATGGATTGGTATTGTTGATTTAAAAAACTAAAAAACATCCCTACTACATTACACTAGATATGAAAAATTTCATGGTTTTGAATACCAATACCCATTTGTTCTAATTTGAATAATAATAATCTCTATCCATTCAGGATAAAGATACCAATCACTGGAAGTTCAAACATGCATCTATAGCAGAAATGAGATGAATGTTTCTGAATTGTACCAAGAAAGTAGAGTTTTTGACTTTACAGCACATTACTACTGATTTGCAATGAGATATGTGCAGCTGACTGAAGTATGAAACTGTCAAGAATGGCTGGATCCCATGGATTGCTGACTTTATGGATGGAGAAGGACAAGAAGAACATGATGGGGAAGAAAGGAAAAAATAAACAGAAGGAAGAAAGGATGGACCATTAAAAATCAGTATAAACATTTATGCAGGTGTGCATGTATATGCGGATGTTTCAGATAAAACATTTTACAGTGGCTGGAAAAGTTCTCTTGAATATTTGCAAGAATGCATAGTGATGGCAGAATACCCAATAATATATGTATTAAAATGTTCCTGTGATGAATAAAGAAAGCTTCCAGAATGTGAATATGATATGCTGTTGATCTTCCAGTTCAGTTTAGAAATTATTGTAATAATATACACAAAATATACATATTACACATATGTAGATAACACAGATGTGCATATTGCACACATTTACATAGGAATCTACTGATTTTAACAAAACAGAGAAAAAATATTTGAAACTGGAAAATACTCTCTCTCTCTCTCTCTCTCTCTCTCTCTCTCTCTCTCTCTTTCACACAAACACACACAAACACACACAAACACAGACACATGCGCGCATACGCACAAACACAAACACACATAAAGATATACACATTGTGGAAAACTCCTGGGAATTCTTGGTTGTTTACAAATTCAGCATTCAAATGTTTTTTATTAGAAAATTGTTCCAAGCACTAAATAAAATAACTTGTGGTAAGTAATAAGATTTGATTCTCAAGAGGTTCCACCCTGTAGAGAGATGACGCTTCCTTAAAGCAGTCAGTCAGTATGATGATAATGTGAAGCCTCAATTGCTTGAAACAAATTAATAATAAATGAAGATGGTATTTGAGTAGAAAAAATCATCTAAGAGGTCAACGCCAGCCTCATTTTTGTGAATTTAGTAAGATATGTAGTAAGAAAGAACAGCTAACAGAGTGAGAAGCTCGACCAAATTCTACTCTTCATTTTGCAAGCTCAAAAGTGGCATGAACCAAACAAAGCACTGATGGATGTTTGTGTGTATGTGTGTGTGTAGTCTAAGCTCTGTTTTCACTCCAGGGGAGTAGAAACTCAGAAAACATAAGAAAGAAAAGTTAGCATTCTTTCTGAGCACCAACCTGCTGCTAAGCTGGTATTTTGTATTGATTTTTCTTGAAGCCTGTAATCTTGAAAGCTTGTAACAGAGGATGAGGTAAATATCATTTTATTTGCTCAAATAGGTTTAGATTAGATTGAGATGAAAAAGCTAGGGACAGGCCAAATTAGGAATGAAAGCAGCAATTACAGATTATTGTTTCCAACAGTAAGTAGAATAGGTTATTTCACTGATGAAAAGAATGGCTAAAGCAATCAGTAGTTGCCTTTACTTTTAAAATAATATTCATAAATAAAAGAATCAATGAACTACAGAAAACATATAGAACATTATACTCTATATTTGTTAATTTGTATATAGCTTTTGTTCCCAAAATCCTTCTCTGAGATTTTTCAAGAAGCATGATTTTAATTTACAGGTAGTCCTCGACTTACGACCACAATTCAGCCCAAATTTTTTTTGGCTAAATGAGACATTTGTTAAATGAGTTTTGTCTCATTTCGTGCACAGTTGTTAAGTTAATCACTGCTGTTGTTATGCTAGTACCAAAGTCATGGTTGACTTTGCTTGTCAGAATTTCACAAAAGGTGAATGTGATGACCCGGGGCATGGCACAAAGGCAACACAGTCAGATAATCAGTAGGAGTCCCTTTATTAGCTCCAACTTTGCCCCCAATGTCCTGGTTACCTTCTGGCTGGAGAAAAACTCTCCCAGGAACAGCCTTTGGCTGCACAGAGAATCAAGTCCAAGATGTGGTCAACAAAAACTGTAACTATAAGTCCAATCAAGTCAAAATGATGTATTAGTCCAGCAGGGCAGGAGCAAGAATTCCAGACACAAGGTATGGCAATAACTCAACATGATTGGGAGTACGCCAGGAACACAGATAACCAAAGTCAACACAAGATAAACTCACGTTTGCTCCCAGGAGCAGTCACACTCAACATGCATCTCTTTTAAACTCTCTTCCCAACGGTGGCTAATGAAGGAAATCAGGGCCCTTTCCTTCCCTGTAAGCCACACAACCCATGTTGCTCTCTTCACTGTTCCTCCCTGAGTGCCTTAGGATGAAGAGGGGGTGGGTCTGGGTCTTCCCTGAATGCCATCTCCTTTGTTCTACCTCTTACCTGCTCTGCCCAGCCAGACTTTGCCCTTCTCCAGTTTCCTCCACAGCCAAAGGAGCCACACACTTCCACTCCCTGTCAGCTTCCTTCTCGAATTAAGACTCCGATAGAGGCATGACAAAAGCTGATCACATGTGCCGAGGACACTGCAACCATCATAAATGTGAGTCAGTTGCCAAGTGTCTGCATTTTGATCACTTGACCATGGGGATGCTGCACTTACATGCACTTATGGTTGTAAGGGTGAAAAATGGTCATAAGTTACTTAAGTTACATAAGTTACGGTGCTGTTGTAACTTCGAACGGTCACTAAATGAATTGTTGTAAGCCAAGGACTACCAGAATAACCATTAAGGATGATATCAGATGATAGTGCTGCACTAGTGCCAATGCTTCTTTTTTATGCATTTTATTAGGCAAAGATTGCATAAAATCCAGCCCCAAACAGAAGAATATTGCCAGTTATTTAAAAGATATTCCTTCTATAAAATAGATTTAGGGGAAGGAAAGAAAGAGTTAGAAAGGAGGAATATGTGTGGAAAAGCTTTGCAGTGATGCTGACAAAAAGGCAGAGAATTTAAAAGGCTTAACCATGTCTTATCTCAAAGTCTGTTTTATTTCTTCATCTTTTGAGCACTTCAAACATATGAGCTGTTATTCCATCTTTAGATCAGTAACTTTGAATTGTTCTACCTGTCATTCCACAGTGACTAGCACAGCAAGATGTCATATAGTGATTGTTTGCACTTTCATTCTTTCACATTAAATGGCAATCATCTGGCCTTTTTGATTTGTTTCTTTTATTTAGCCCTGAAGTTTTTACACTAGAATCTCATTAAACTGAACTAGTGTACTCCTGTCAAAAAACTAATGGAAAAAAAGTTTAAAAGAGAAATGTTTCACCTGCATTGTCACTTACTGAAAGAATTGCATTTATCAAGATTTGGACTGTTTACCATTTTTTCCCCTTTTGTATCCATTTGGCATGCCTACCTTTTCTCATGATTTAATGCCTAGTGTAATCCTCAAATTTAGAATGATTTGACAAATGAGAAACCAGATTAAAAAAGAAGAAGCAAAACTTGTGTACAGTGATAAAGACAGATATTGTGGCTTATTCAAATGTGTCAAATATTTGACGCATGTTAAAATCATCTGCGAAACATTCTTTTTCTACTTCTCTGAGAAAAAACCCTATCATAATACAGAAAACTTGCTAACCTTATGCCAGTCAGAATCTGCCCTTCCATTATGGCAGGGTTTCCTAACCTGTGAGATGTACTTCCCTTGTGGAAGTAAAAATAGTGTCCAAGAGAGAAGTGAACAATCTTTTAGTTTTATATCATTACAATGTCCACTATTTCCAATGTTTCCTTGTGTTGTTTTCATTGTTCACTTGTATTCATTTACATGTTTGGATTATTAGGGGTGTACATTAGGATTACACTAAGGGAAGTGTGATGGCCAATAGTTTAGGAACCCTAGCACAATGGAAAGTAAGACAGATTCCAGAATTCATTGATGTTAGAGGTAAGCTGGTGCAGTAGTTAAAACATGTGCTGACCAGTTGGCAGAAATACTTACAGAGCTGTTCAATCTATATTTAACACATGCCATCATACCACAATGCCTGAAGGCTGCAACCATCATCCCTGTTCCCAAAAAAAACAAATATAAACACTCTCAATGACTATAATCCCATAGCGTTAACAAGCTCCATTATGAAGGTTTTTGAATGACTAGTCTCACAGCACATCAGAGACTGCCTCCCGCCCTCTGATCAAGATCAGTTTGCTTATAGAGCAAACCGATCTACAGAGGATGCTGTGGCCATCACACTTCATAGAGCTCTGAGTCATCTGGAGAACAAAGAGAGCTATGTGAGGATGCTCTTTGTGGACTACAGCTCTGCGTTTAACACTATCATCCCAGATATACTAGTAACCAAACTATATAATCTGCAGGTCCCCACCCCCACGTGCTCCTGGATTAAGAACTTTTTGACAAACAGACCACAGTCTGTTAGACTTGGCCCCCACCTTTCTTCCACTGTTACTCTCAGTACTGGTTCCCCCCAGGGTTGTGTCTTGAGCCCCCTGCTATATGCCTTGTACACCTTTGACTGCTCACCAAGCCACACAACAAACACCATCATAAAGTTTGCGGACGACACGACCGTGATTGGTCTCATCTCCAGAGAGGATGAGATGGCATATAGGGCAGAAGTAGAGAACCTGTCTATCTGGTGTTCACAGAACAATCTGTCACTAATCTGTCCATAAAACCAAAGAACTGATTATGGACTTCAGGAAACATGGACAGGACCATGCCCCACTCATCATCAATGGAGAATGAGTGGAAACTGTCCCTACGATCAGATTCCTTGGCATCCATATTTTAGCTGATATCTCCTGGTCCCCTAATACCAAGGCCATAGTGAAGAAGGCTCAGCAGCGGCTGTACTTCCTGCGGGTTCTCAGGAAGAAAAATCTGGATAAGAAGCTGTTGCTGGCTTTCTATAAAGCTTCTGTGGAGAGCACTCTGACATATTGTCTGGGTGTGTGGTATGCAGGCTCCACAGTTGAGGACAAGAAAACTGTACAGAGAGTGATAAACACAGCTCAAAAGATCATTGGTTGCCGTCTGCCCTCCCTGGAAGACTTAGCCAGGTCCCGCTGCCAAAGCAGAATCAAGGCCATTATAGAAGACACTTCACACCCTGGCAATTATCTTTTTGACCTGCTGCCGTCTGGACAGCATTTTAGGTCAATAAAAATCCCACACCACTAGACTAACAAATAATTTCTTTCCTTGGGCCATCCGAACTGCAAAAAAACATGAAGTCACTACCTTATTAAGATGTGAAAAGATGTGAAATCTCAATACCCCATTCAGATGTATAATAACATATTACAGTACAATCCATCTCTTGTGTATTAGCTAAGTGTTACAGTCAGTGTTGGATGTATATTTTGTGTATATTTGTGTATATTCGTAGATATTGTACTCTCAAATTGCAAATGGAGACGTGGGTACTCTATTTTTCTTATCTTCATTTTTAAGTGCTTTGGTTTTATTGTATTGCGAACAGTTGCTGGGGTGCATCCAAGGTTTCGTTATACTTGTACAATGACAATAAAGTTATTCTAATTCTAAAAAAAGCTGGAAACATGGCAAAGAAATTGCAAAACAGAGAATGACACCCCCCTGACAATAAGCAAACATTCTAGTTGTTTGAGGAAGATTCAGTTTAATTATCTAGCCACCTACTTAGTCCACTTCAGAATAAAGAAAAGTAAAAGATGTCATGGAACAAATGTCTTTCACTGTTGTGTAATTTTAATATTAATGTTAGAATTCTCCCAAGTTAAAAAGCTTGTCAGCTTTTATGTACAATAGTATTTTGCAGACTCATAAAAGAATGGAATAGAAATAACCATATATATCATGTATATTAATTACACACACACAAACATGCATACATATATGTATACATACATACATACATAGTCACTTTGCAGCAAGATAGGCAAATGTAATACATACATAAATAATGAAAATATTGATTAGATTTATATGCTGCCCATCTCACCCAGAGGCAACTAGATTAGATAATCTTCTAAAACACAAATATACAGATACAGGCTGTATAGGACATAAATGAGTAGTGATTTTTTTTTTATCAGTATAGAATTTCCTGTGCATTAAAAAAACAGTTTGCAATTGTTTATAAGTCTATCTGGAAATCTAATGGCTTTTATTGATACTTCTCTCAATTACAACATATGGAATAATTCCTGCATAATTCACATTTAAGACCAAACCAGATTTGGTGCAATTACAATCAATTTGGATGTAATGATATCTGGAAATTTGTCTCTTAGGTTTAGTAATTACCATCTTAATTAAATAAATTATGCATGCTTAATTAAAGAAACTGGTAGTATCTTGGCTTGTTGCAGGCCTGGGGCTGTTGATTTCCTTCTAAATTCCTTTTGCAGCACAACAGAAAGATCATTGGTTATTCTGTCTATTGGGAATAAAAAAGCTCATTATATATGCAAGATCTAAAAATTCCTTTTTTCCTCTCCAAATTACAAGGAGAACTTCTACATGTAGGAATTTGATATACTGTATGAGGGGCAGAAAAAGTCACACAGGACAGGTTTGTTTAATCTGTGGCACCAAGGAGAATGAGAAATATAGCCATTCAATAAAAATCTTCTTTTATCTTACGCTGCTGCACTGATAGATAAGAGAAATATATCATGTGGATTCTTCTACGGGTTGCAGAAAATAAGATAAGACCCTGCAAAATACTAGCAAATTAATCCCACAGAAATTACTAACCATTTTGTCTAAAAATCCAAAAGCCAGTAGGGATAATGTAAAGGTCACCTTTACTATGAATGCTTAGGATTTCCTTGCTAGTTCAGTAGCGTACACTATATACTGAAAGTTGATTTAAAAATAATTTCCCCAGTAATCCTGAGTATGCTTTATAGACATAGCCAAGCCATACCCAGATTCCTCAAAGAATCTGTCCTCACTTGTCCCATAAAAAATTAGATCACCTTTAGCCTTCACTTTCACCTCTGTTATAAATTACGGTTGGGATCAGAGTGATGAGCGAACTGGCATGCTGAAATAAAATTGTTCTTGGATATGATGCAAAATGTCAGTTTGCTGTGCTCTGCCTTCATGTCCTTTAAAAAAAATGTAATCATGAATATTTTTCTGATCTTGAGAGATATACATATTATTTTTGCATCTCCAAGGAACATTGGAAAGTAAAATAGTGGCAGTTTTATTTATTATGAGATTATAATGAAGTGCAGTACCACATAGAATAAAACAAAATTTTCGATTTAATACTACATTGCAATAAATTATAACATAATAATATAAGGAGCCTCTAAACAAACACAAACTTGTCATAATTATGAGATGTGTTTTATACCAGAGCATATGTTTTGTCCATTAGAGGCTTTCCAGGAACTCAAAAAGCAGAATTTTTCCATAAACCTTCCTGTCTTAGCCTTTTATTTCAGGCTAATAAACAAAATGTTAGGTGTCGCTTCCTGATTTTTTAAAAAATTGCCATCAAATTGTGATTTAAAAAAAGAGAGAGCAAGGAATGAAATAATGATAAATCTAAGTGCTAGTGATATTCAAACACATTGTCAACTTGGTACAATATACTGTACTATGAGAAAACTACTCATGCTATCAGGAATCCATAGAAAGAAAAATTAGAAGACAGTTGAATAAGTAATATCCCTTTTGTGTGATTTTTGACATTTTTTCCCTTCATGGATAAATCGAACCATCCTGGACATCCAATTGGCATTGATTTCAACTGTATTCAGAATTAATTAACCTGTTAATAAAGGAATAGCAATAACATTTAAACTTATACACAGCTTCACAGTGCTTAATTGCCATTGGTCATTGTCCCCAATAATCTGGGTCCTCATTTTACTGACCTCGGAAGGATGGAAGGCTGACTAAACCTTGAGCTGGTAAGGATCGAACTGCTGGCAATTGGCAGAGTTAGCCTGCAATACTGCATTCTAACCACTGCGCCACCCAGCTCATGAAGGAATTCCTTGCTTGCACCAAGAACATTCTTGGTGAAGACGTTAAAAAAGTCAAGATGTGACTGCAATCATATGATTGAAGCTCCAATCCTTTAAAAAATGCATTGCAAATGTGACACATGTAAAAAAAATGGGATGGGTCTTTGATTGCATGATCTGACTCTTAGATGAGTTTTTGACTTTGACTGATGCTTCTATCTGACATCAGATAGCCTCAAAGCCTTTAATAGCCTCAAAAATAATATCAGGATTATTTTATATAGAATCCAAAGTGCAAATGTAAAAAAGAAGTTAAGCATGTGACTTCCATCCAATTCTCTGTATTTGCAATGGGCTTGTAACTTAAAAAAAGTCCATTTGGGATCTGTATCTTTTATAATGAATATACCACTCCATCAAAACTCAACAACAATTAGGTTGAAATAAAAAAGCTGCCTTTAAAAAAAAATACAGTCTCTAACACCCAAGTAGACACAGTCTTTTCAGTCATCCATCATAATGTTTCTATTTCACAGAGAACAGTTCCTTAAATTAAAGACCCTGGGAGGTTAGTAAATCTGAGTCCTCTCAGAGAAGGAAAGAAAGAGAATGCCATGTCAGGAACTTTCACTTCTAAAACAATAAAATAAAAAACTGAATGATTCCTGTTATTGAGTCTGCCGTGGTACCACCTGAATTTATCTTAGGGAACCAATAACACTGATGCTATGGATCTGCATATTTACTGCATTGCAACTGTAGCAGCATCTTTTACATGACAAGCCAGACAGAACTGGCTTTGATTTTCCCTATCCTAGAGCAAACTTCCCTCTAGTACATAAGCATTGAAATGAAGGATTCTTCAGTTCATCTATACCAGGGGTGTCAAACTCGTGTCATCACGGCACTGTCACGTGATGCATCAGGACTTTCCCTCCTCTTTGCTAAACCGGGCGGGAGTGGGGCCATCCAGCCTGCGGACCATGAGTTTGACACCACTGTTTTATACTGAAGGTCAGATAATATTGCATATGTTTGATTTTTAATTTACAAGCCTACTCCTCCTTCCAAAGTGATCTTCCACAAAACTATTTTACATACGATGAAACCAATGTTGCTGTTTTGGCTTCCAGTTCCAATAGTAACAACTTAGCAGAAACTGTGATAGAAATGAGCAGCCTTTTGAGGCCAATGAAATGATAGGAATTTTGAAAACGTAACGAGATCTTTTTACAAAATGAAGGCCACAGGACGGAATTAACATTCCTTACATGGCTGTCATATCCAAGACCCACCTAGTAAGTCACACAATACTCCGTTTTGCCTTACTTAGAAGTTTACCCTACCTCTTTCTCGAGCACAAATGTTTTCTACCATTCCAACTTATTTTTAGTTTAGCTGGGTGGACATAATTCCATTTTATTTTCTTAAGCGTGACTACAAGGCCATTGTGGAGTCCAGAGGCATTCTTGTTAATACAAATAATCAAAGGTGACAGTTTCAAGCTATATTGGGGACCTGACATTGAAAACTATTCTATCTGTCCTATAATATGATAGACTAGATAGAGAGAACTGTTTGCAGTCATACCTGCTCAGGAGGCATGAGGGGTCTACAAGACAAATCTTCTTGAGACTTTTCTACAACCCTCCAAAGAGCCCCAAAGATTCTTTTATTAAGTGGCCATTGGCCTGCCAAATCAGTGCTGACTTTGCAATTGTCTGTGTTATTAAAACAGTATTTTAATTAAGAAAATAGGAATTCTGATTTGGGGAAATATTTGATTTTATGGTAACGTTTTTACTCAGAAAATTGCTCAGAATAGGTAGTATAAAGATGTTACAAAACTAACATAATCTGAAACAATTTAAAGTCATTTCAAGAGAGATATTCATGAGGATTACATTGCCTATTTACAGAACAAACAGCTTATTGAATTCTCAGTTAATCCAAATATTCCTTATCAGTTGTGCAGTACACACAGTGAATGACCAAGTAAGAATGCAACTTATGTATTTCAATTGAATGGAAGACATGAATAACTGTTGTGCTTTAAATGATATAGTAGGCCAGGGGTGTCAAACTGGTGGCTGGGGGCCAGATGCATCATACCCACTCCAGTTCTGCAAATGGGGAAAATGTCGCAAAGCATCAAGTGATGGCATCGTGACACAGCAATTTTGACACCCATGCAGTAGGCAGTCAAGTTAATTTAATATCCTGAAGGTGTCAGTTCAATATGTGTATCTCTTAGTTGGTACGATGCAAGTAACATTATGTGGTCTTGCACAATAGCCTCTAAATTGGAGGTGCTAGTTTGTTTGAGCGTACCTGAGATAAAACAAAGCTTTGGTTGCACTTTTGACATGTTGATCAATCTCACTGATACAGCAACTTTGGGTGGTTTACATCATACTACAAAGTTAAAAAGTGCTTAAAACAATTAAAATTAGAAAAAATGGAGAAGTTAAAAGTTAAAAACCAAGATGTTATGCAGATGAGATTGAGAATGTTCTCTGCCCTATTAGTCATCCACAACATAACAAGCTCCTGCCAGAGCCAAGTGTTAGGCTCTTCTGGAAAGCCAAAACAGAGAGAGCAGTCCTCACCTCCAGTGAGTAGGAAGCCACAACAGAAAAAAAAAAACCTCTTCTCCTGGACCCTACCAGCCAAAATCCTTTGGCTGATGGGATATGAAGTAAGCTCTTTCTATTACAGTAGAAATATCATCAGGATTATATGGTTCCTCATAACATAAACGGCTTTAAAGGTAAGGACCAGCATTTTGAATTGGACCCAGAAGCAAATTTGCATTCTATATGGCTCATGGAAGAACAAATGACATATGTGTCACCTAAGGAGCCATTACCATGAATATTCCAAGTGGATGAGTATGAATAAGACAAATTACTTATTTACTTATCCTCTGTCTTACTAAAGTATGTGAAAGCCTACAGTGCCATAATGGAGAATATAAGTCATTATCTAGGAATTTTTTGTAGTGATGATAACAATAGCATAAAAACTGTGATGTAGAATGTTAAGGATTAAATGGTAAACAACAGTGTTCTTAATCATTCACTGATAAAAGTCTGTATGTCAGATAATTTATTCTACTTTTATAGCTTTATAAAAAGTATATTATAAAATAAGTAGACTTGCATTGTGCAATATTTTGAGCATATGTGGCATTGAAAATTATTGTGAAATGGTATTAGAACCTATATGATGGCAGTAAAAGATTAGCAGAATGAAACTCTTAGCAAATGATTTGACTCTGAGCAAAAAGTTGGATAAGGTTAAGGAGTCTCGTTTTATTTTAAAAACAATGCTCCTACTGTAGAGATAAGTTATTGAAGCACTACAAGGCTAAAGTCCTAAAAATTCTTATGGGACTAGTTGTTAATCAAATTCTGAAACTCTAGGAAAACATGGATAAAATTGTAATTGTAATTTAATTGTGATTTAAGCCTTATTTCAGAAAAAAAGCAACAAAGAACTTGATTAAAGGAAGAAATTGAAATCAAAAGAAGAAATTATACAGTCATAAGCTAATATAGGTTCAACTATGATATTTGTTTCTAGAATTGTTCATCAAGTCAAGCACTTTACAACAGAATAACAGAGTTGGAAAGAACCTTGGAGGTCTTCTCGTCCAACCACCTGCTCAGACAGGAAACCATATATCATTTCAGACAAATGATTGCCCAAACTCTTCTCTAAAATGTCCAGTGTTGGAACATCAATAACTTCTGAAGGCAAGTTGTTTCACTTATTAATTGTTCTGTCAGAAAATTGCTCCTTAGTTCTAGGTTGCTTCTCTCTTTGATAAGTTTCCATCTATTGCTCTTGTCCTGCCTTCAGGTGCTTTGAAGAATAGGTTGACACCCCTCTTCTTTGTGGCAGCCTCTTAGATATTGGAACACTGCTATCATCTCATCCCTAGTCCTTCTTTCAATTAAACTAGGCATATCCAATTCCTGCAACTGTTTTTTTTAGCCTCTAGTCACTAATCATCTTTGTTGTTCTCTTTTTCTAAAGTCTCAACATCTTGGCAACATAGCAACCAAAACTGGATACAGTATTTCAAGTCTGATCCTACCAAGGCATTATAAAATGATACTAACAGTTCACATGATATTGATTAATACAGCCTAGGACTGTGTTGGCTTTTTTGGGCAGTTGCATCAGACTGCTGACTCATATTTAAGGGATTGTCTACTAGGACTTCAAAATCGTTCTCTCAATTACTATTATTGAGCCAGGTACCACCTGTATTATATATGTGCATTTGGTTTTTCTTACCTAAATGTAGAACCTTACTTTTTTCATCATTGAAACTTTTTGATTAGAATATTATTAAGGCAAGATGCATTTGAAGGCAAATACTTACTTTACTAAATCAATATACTGTAGTCATTTTACTTAAAAAAAAATAAAGAAAAAAAATCCCAGTTTTTATGTTTATACTAAATTCTACCAAAAAGAGAAGCAAGACTAAATCTGTACTGCAGATCTAAAGATGAAAGAACAAATAACTGGCACAAAGCCCTGAAGACCAATTAAGAAGGTACTTGAATAGCACAGGATTCCGTTGGCTTCCTATAGATAAACATATCTTTGGATTTATTATAATTACTTTTAAAGCCAGAGAGGATCCAGAAATGATTTATGAAAACAGTAATAGCTAGGAATGAAATATCAGGATGGACAGTAAAAAGAAAATATCTTCTACAGGAGTAATTTATGCTCTTGATTATGAGTGTGAACAATGATACAAGAGTTTAAACATTCCTTGAAACTTAATCAAGTATTTTGCACGCTAATTGTAAAGTCAAGAGTAGAAGTAGGGAACTCTGTACTAAGTGCTCTATTAAGTTGAAAAGGGATGTTGATTACACCATACCTTTTTAAAATAAAGAAATACTATTTTCAAGGATGCATAAATAGTTCACAATCATTCTCCATTCCTATTGTAGCCTATACTTCTAAATTCAAATCAGTTGGTTATTATCAAATACTATCTTCATATTAAGAGAGGTAACAAGGGTATAACTCTTAATCTTGTCTGCCCAATATGTTGATCTTATAAAATCTTCATGGAACAGTTTCTTAAAAAATGTCTTTGTAGTATTTTTTTATCTAAGGCGAGCATTTTAAAGCAAATCTATTTTCAATGCATTTTCAATTGCCGTGCTTTGGTTCATATCAGATAAAACTTTGATTGAAAGTTCTTTTTGTCACATTGGAAAAGTTAAACAGAATGATCCTAGAAAAAAATGAAATTATTAGAGATGTTCCTAAATAATTAATTTCACAAATCTTGATTAATCATGTATATTTTAAACATTAAATCCTTATTAATGTTAGATTTCTCACATTTGCCTTCTGGTTTTCCACAGAATTATCTTTTTTCAACCTCAAAAACTATAGCACATCTGCTTATAAGAATATATAGATATATATATAGAGAGAGAACATCTGGGTTCTCATTTTTCTCAAATATACATCTTTTTAGATATATTTTTGACCTTTAGGCTGTCTTATGAAAATTAGATTTTAATGCATTTTGGTTCCTCTCCAAGTTCAAAAGATTTAAATGTAGTAAAAAAAAATGAAATAGCCAAATAGGTCTATTTTGCCATCTAGTTGGGCATAAGTTGTCTCCTTGTTTATAGAAATGTCTTGCAACTGAATTTTAGCTTTTCCTCAAAGCTAAAATATGACTAACTGCAGATCATTTTTCATCTCAAAAATAGTGGCAGTGATCACTATCTACTATCATATTTCTTCAGTGATCTGCACCAGAGTGCTATTGCTAGGATATTACTAACTTCTTCAAGGGAGAAAATTAGAAAAGTATAACAAAACATAATTTTAAAAAATCCTGTAAACATCAGTAATGTTATCTAAAAATAATAAAAGAATTCCATTTTATTGGAAAGGCACATTAATTGAATGGGGAAAATATCAAGAATATAAGACCTACATAATGACCAAATTAAAGCCCTATCTACTTCAGTAATCTATTTTAACAGTGGTCCAGATATTAGCAAGAACCTCACAAGCATTTGCTATAAAGAGTAGAGATAGGCTAATATGTCAATCTTGATTTCCATCAGCTTCTTGTTTTTCTGATCTTAACTATACCCTATAAAGTTTTTCAATATAGTAAAAGTATACAAAATTAAAAAGATAGAAAGTAAGAAAGAGATAAGGAATGAAAAGAAAAAAACCACACAGTTATGTCTTTCACCTTTATTTCTATCAAATGATTATTATTATCTTGTTCTTTTCTCCATCTTCTTTGACTCCTTTAATTCCTCACAATCTTAATCATTCCATTTTACAACAAATTCTGCCACAGCAATTATATTATTTCATTCAGTATATACGTTAAACAAAATCCTACCCAAAATTTATACATATATCTTTTACTCCCTGTATTTTTGTGTTTCTATAATATTTACATTTCAATAGAGCAATTGCTAATAACTAAATTTTTCAAGAACTTTTCTTGATATAGTATTTTTATATGTGTTCTTATTGTATACACATTGTGAACTACCAGCTACCAGTAGAATGGCATGTTTCTACTTATCCCTTCCTGAAAACATTGATAATTAGGAGTAGTAAAGTTCATAAAACTAAAGAATTGTAGATCGTACAAAAATGGAAACAGAAATCTAAACTATTATTTCAGAATGTTGACATTCATAGTACGTTTTTGTTTACATACAGATTTTAATATTATACCATTATTTTACTTCTATTACTGTACTTGGCTCTCTCTTTTTTGTGCCTTTGAGACAGTGTTGGCTTCTGGTGAATGCCTGCAGTCCCTATATTTTTCTGGGCAAGATTTTAAAAGTAGTTTGACATTGCCTACTTCCTAGGGGCTGATAGGGTGTGACCAGCCCAAGTTCATCCAACCTAAGGCAGAACTAGAACTCATAGTTTCCTGGTTTCTAACCCAATGACATAATCACTTATCCACTGGTTACTGTTTATGAATAACTATACATGATTCTTCATATCTTTATTTTATTTTTCAAATTTAAATCCCTGAAATGTTCAGGATTGCTCTGTTATCATATTAATGATGTTTTCCTCTATAACTATGATTGGTGGACTTTCTGCATTTCTCCACTGCAAATATGCCCTGATCAATTTTTTTGGCCATGTCCTCATTATATTGCCTCATCCCAACATCAGTTTGTCTTAGGTTGTCCTCGGCTATAAAACAGATAAAATATATTTTTCTCTCTTAAATCAATAAAATCCTGTGGTAATTACAAAATGACGTACTTCACCACTTACTATAGTGGTGATAAAGTCAAGTGACCTGTTGATAGCTGTCTTCCAGCACAGTGCTTCCAAAGAAACAGTAATTTCCCCCCCTTGACTCAGTTGGTTCTTCCCTGGAGAAAAGGTGATTAAACTGATAGAAAGTTAATTGCAGGATAGGCACATTGCTTTTATTCAATGGCAGTCAATAGAGTCTGTGTGGCCAGGAATCAAGAAGAGAGAGAGAAAGAGCAGGGGTGAGAAAGAAGAACTGAGGTAGATGGGCCATAAATGAATGAGAAACAATATAAGGCAGGCAGGCAGGGAGGGAGGGAGGGAGCAAGGAGAGAGATATCCTAGTCCTTGGCTATAGTGAAGAGTGAATTCTTGCTCATGCTACCACTTTGAGTTGAATTAATGAACCCAAACAATTCCTTTTCCAGAGTGGAGAAGAGAGGTTTTGCACGAAGCTGAAAGTATGCGACAGAGAAACTGTGTTCAAACAAACTGCTTGCAATGCCAGAAACAGAATTGATACTTGTATGCACAGAATGTTTGTGTGAGTCTGTATTGCAGGTTGCTTCATGATCGCTATCATTTCCTTCTGCTTAGCTTTTATTTATTTGGAGAAAGGGCACAGAAGTTCAGAAATGTCAGACTCTGTTCCTTTCCCACATCATTATAGAGATATTTTCTCTTCAGCTTGTGCTCTTCAGGTTTTGAAAGGCAACAAACCAATTGTTTTCTTTGAGAGTGAGTCTGGTTGAGGGAGTTAAAATATTGGAGAAGGAACAAGGAGACTTGGCTTAAAAACCATCCTCAGCTATGGAAATGCACTGGGTGACTTTTGGTCAAACACTTTCTTTCAGCCCAATGTACATCACAGAATTGCTGCTGTGGGTCATTGAGTTCTTAGAGGAAAGGCACAATATAAATCAAATAATAAACAAAATAACATGGCCTGCAGGACAGTACCATTCACAACAAGTCACAATAAATGTAGTGTTTTGCCAGTTTCAAATGTGGCTTGCTATAAATAAAGACAGAGCCCAGGTGTTTGCTTCAATGAGCTTTACATGTTTATTCAGCTGAATAAATGGGGCCCCCAGAGAAAGACAGAACCCTGAACACACTTTGACATTCATATTTATATGTTTGCTACATTGTCTACTTCTCCACCCAAAAAGAGTGGTACACTTCACTTAGACAAGCTGGCAAACTCCAGATAAGATAAAGAAATACAGAAATAGTCAACCTTGGAGGTCTTCCACTGATATTGGTGTCATCTCAGTTTGAATTTAATTTACGGAATACAAACTAACGAACCCTTTTCCAGCAGTGAACACAATATGATTGACTTTTGTCTCAACATACGCCCACACAAAAATCACCACAATGATGTAATCCCCAGTTATAACTTCAAAAAAGGCAACTATGATCTTATAGACAATGATCTCTCATCCCTTGATTGGCAATCTCTATTCACTGGATGCAATACTGTTGAAGACCATTACAACATATTTTTACTTGAAGTCAAAAGAGTCATCAAACTATATGTACCAACAACAACTCCCAAAACAAAACAAAAAAGCAGATTACCCATAACAATAAGGAAACTTCAATCCAAAAAGAGATCACTCTGGCGGAAAAGCAAATCTGGTCACGTTGCCAATTTCAAAAGCCGATACAAAAATTTATGCCACCAGATAAAGACCGAATGCACCAATTATCATATTAAACAAGAGGAAAACCTTCTAAGCACCAATTCCACCCACGCTTTTTACAATTTTGTAAACAACAAACTAAAAGACTCAAGGTCCATCCCACACCTGAAAGGACCTAATGGTAAAGACTGCAACGACGACACCAT
The DNA here is from genome assembly GCF_049901735.1 of Notechis scutatus. Taxonomy (NCBI): domain Eukaryota; kingdom Metazoa; phylum Chordata; class Lepidosauria; order Squamata; family Elapidae; genus Notechis; species Notechis scutatus. The sequence continues at coordinate 177,201,681 of NC_142011.1, read as the reverse complement.
TAAAGCCAACATCTTTAACACATTCTTCGGCTCAGTATTTGTAAACAGCAATGGATCATGCCCAGTATTTCCTAGCCGTACCACAGATAACCACAATGATCTAATACATATCGATTTTACAGAAGACAATGTTGAAAAAGCACTACGCAATCTAAAACCATCTCTATCTATTGGAACGGATGGAATATGTGCCTACTTCTTAAAAAAGCTATCCACTGCCATAGCCAAACTTCTAAGCATAATCTTTGAAAAATCTTTCAGGACCAGCTCCTTGCCTAACCTATGGTCACAAGCCACAGTCATCCCCATCTTCAAAAAGGGAGACCCCAGCCTAGTTGAAAATTACAGACCAATCTCCTTATGCTGCGTCACCTGTAAAGTCATGGAATCAATTATTAACCAATCCATCATCATCCACTTAGAGACAAACAACCTACTCTCCAATAAACAATTTGGTTTCAGAAAAAAACTATCCTGTAATCTGCAACTCTTACACTGCAAAAACATATGGACTACACAACTCGATCAGGGCAAAACAATAGATGCAATCTACATAGACTTCTGTAAAGCCTTTGATTCAGTGGTACACGACAAACTACTCCTAAAAATAAAATCTTATGGTATCTCTGGACAACTGCATAACTGGATAGAAGCATTCCTGGCAAACAGACAACAAATGGTCAAAATTGGGAGCGTCCTATCAAATTGTGTACCTGTCAATAGTGGTGTCCCCCAAGGCAGTGTTCTAGGACCAACTCTCTTCATACTCTACATAAATGACCTCTGTGATCATATTAAGAGCAACTGCGTTCTTTTCGCTGATGATGTAAAGCTGTTCAATACCACAGACAATACTGCTACCCTACAAAAAGATCTTGACTATGTATCAGAATGGTCAAACAAATGGCAACTTCAAATCTCAACAAATAAATGCTCTGTCTTACATATTGGCAAAAAAAATCAGAAAATAAAATACAAGCTGAATAGTCAAGATCTTGTTGATGACCCAAGCTCTGTAAAGGACCTTGGAATACTCACCTCTAATGATCTAAGTGCTAGAGCCCACTGCAACTACATAGCCAAAAAGGCATTAAGAGTTGTTAACCTAATCCTACGTAGCTTTTTCTTTGGTAATATCACACTACTAACTAGAGCATACAAAACATTTGCTAGACCAATACTCGAATACAGCTCATCAGTCTGGAACCCACATTACGTATCTGATATTAGCACAATTGAGAAAGTCCAGAAATATTTCACAAGAAGAGTTCTCCACTCCTCTACTCATTGTAGAATACCTTATGCCACAAGACTTGAAATTCTAGAACTAGAAAACCTTGAATTACGCCGTCTTCAGTCTGATTTAAGCATGGTATATAAAATCATACATTGCAATGTCCTACCTGTCAATGAATACTTCAGCTTCAACCATAACAACACAAGAGCACACAATAGATACAAACTCAAAGTTAACCGCACCAAACTTGATTGCAGGAAATACGACTTCAGCAATAGAGTGGTCAATGTCTGGAATACTCTACCCGACTCTGTAGTTTCTTCCCCAAACCCCAAAAACTTTAACCTTAGACTGTCTACTATTGACCTCACCCCTTTCCTAAGAGGTCTGTAGGGGGCGTGCATAAGCGCACCAACGTGCCTACCGTCCCTGTCCTATTGTTTCTCTTATTCTTCTTTTATTTTTCTTATATGTACCCATTTCATGTATTCACAACTATGTATACACTTATACTTATTATCTTGTAAACAATTGGCAAATGAAATAAATAAATAAATAAACATTGGGTGTTTCCTGAAGAAATTTCCATGACTTTAAAGGCCTGCAGAGGCAATAGTGACATCAGTACATATGTTCCTTCAAGACTATCAATTGAAACATTAGATTCCTGATCAATAGTAGGCTAGAGATAAACAGTGATGACAGCTAGTTTTATTCTAGTATAGTTTTTTTTGGACTCAAGAGTGGATAGATAGCATTTTAAGTCAGCTAATGGGAAAAGACCTGAGTGCAAGATAAAATACAGTAGTAACCAGCTTACTGACTGGATTTCAACAATGAATGATAAATTGTAGCATTATTCCATTATGAACACATCATCTAGATTATTTGTTGGGTGAGATGCAAAACTTTTAAATTATTGTTGTCATGACTAGAGTATGAGGGCTCTTTCTCTTTACTGGGTTGTTAGGAAATGCAGGGACAATCTTTTATTTAATATACAGCTTGGAAAATAAAACTTTTAGAAAACTTTATTCTATCTTCTACTCAGCTTGTGGTTTTCTATCTGCCTTGGAATCAAGCGTAGTTTGTCCATGGCTGCATGATAGGCAGTGGGGATTAGAGGAATCTCTTCCATGAAAAAAAAAAAAAAAGCAATAGAGATATATTTTAAAGAACTTTGATTTCACAAGATACAATGAAAAATTAAACAGAGCTGTTCTGGCTGTTGCAATAAGGTTGTACTTAGGAAGAAAAGAGGAGACAAGAGACAAATAAGGGTTTGCCCAACTTAAAGGCCTAATAAACCCAGCAGGATGAGCAGCTTAGAATGAAGGTTGTCAACAATACAAGGGCATACTTTGACTTTGGAAAACCTACCTTTTGTTCTGAGCTGAATCTGAGAGTGGGCAAAATTCATTATTTTCTCATTTCGTATACAAACCCAAATAGGTATTTTCCAATTGAAAGAAAATAGCTAAAGGGTCTGGAATACTGACAGCAATCTAGGGACATAAGATGTATTTGTATAGTATATGAATGGTGAAGCAATGTAGTCTGGCCAATGCAATCTAGCCCATCTGTTTTCTGCAGCTACAGTTCCAGTTATAGCTGCTTACTGGAATTAATATGCCAGACAAAAACAAGGCAAGATGAAGGGGAGAGAAGGGTGTGGAAAGAAAATGCCATTTCCCTTTCTATTAGGTTACCTATGGGGCTTAGTGGCAAGGACTAGGGGAAGAGAGACAAAAAACACTCAGACTAGAGCCATCAAACTACAAGGAGCACTGCATTATTTTATGTTCAACCATAGGAATGTATTTATCCAGATGCACAATGAAGATGGAAATTAAACAGAGAAATTCTTTCTAACCTTGAGCCATTTATAAGTTAATGAGGTTGACCTTGTTTAGACAGATCATCTTCTGTATTAATTTGTTTAAAAATAATAGTTCAACTATTTTTGCTGTATGATTTTTTAAAAATAATATGCTATTACTGGTTTAATTATCATTGCTAAGGATTAGGGGGATTCTAGAAGGGGTTGAAGAATTTCCCAATGCTTTGGTAGGTAGTTCTATGGATTGCTTAATTAGTCATTAACAATAGTGATTTGGACTTCCAGTTTGAAGGGCTTCAGCGACAGACAGAAATCCGCGATCGTGCGCGGTTTCTGTCTGGGCTCGCTGCTGGAGTGCCCCAAGCTGGCTGGTTTTGGGGCTAAGCCACCCCATAGAGGTGTTGAAGAGGGGGGAGACATATAAGCTCACCTCAATTGTGGCTGTCAATCAATTAGAACTAAGAATGGTCATCCAATATCTAATTGAATTTTTTTAAAGAGTATGATGCACTACATTTCTTGGATTATAATACATGTTGTAATACAGGTTCTGCTAATGTTAGGCTATCATCTATAGGCTATCAAACCTTCCCTTTCCTGGAAGTAAATTTATATTTAAAAACCCATCTCCCTGGCCAATGTTTTCCTAGCCTTCCTCCAAGCTTTTTATTACTTTTTAGTAATAAGTAACCTTACTTTTGATTTGTTCTTTAACATATCAATTTTACATTTATTAATTACCAACATTCATTAAGTAACTGTCTACCTATCACATTAACTAGCTATTGTAATTGTTTAGTGTACTATTGCCATTGACCATGCCAGTCAAAAACTCCAAACCAAAACAAAAGAAAAATATCTCTACCAATGACCTCCCAGACACCTGCACATGTTTTAGATTTCTTGAAACCATCAATGAAAGCAAAATTTATATCAAATGCTGCCTGTGCGACAATCTAGCCCACACTGCCTGCTTAAATGCAAACAAAAGCCTAGCTGATATGGTTATAAATTCAGATACATTCTTTTATATATGTCCATCATGTTCCCCTAAGCTAAGCAAACTGAGTACCCTACCTGACAGAGCTGAAAGCATAGAATCACTTATTCACTCAATAGAAGAATGCTTAGCAACACGTTTTGAAACAACTATTGACCTCATCCCTTTCCTAAGAGATCTGTAGGGGGCATGCAAAAGTGCACCAATGTGCCTACCATCCCTGTCCTATTGTTTCTTTTATTTTTCTTATATGTATCCATATATTCATAACTATGTTTTTACTTATACCTATTATCTTGTAAGCAATTGACAAACAAAACTATACAAGCAAGTCTAATCTCTCTTGAAAAGAAAAATACAGCACAGATAAGTGAGTACCTATCAGCTCAAAATCAAATCCCACAACAACCACAACCACTACCTCAACTACAATCACACAAATAATATCTCCTTACTCATCAGAGACACCATGGAACGTGAACAGAAACATCCAAATGCCATCTTATTTGGTCTCAAAGACACCAACGAATCAGATGACATCACCAAAGTTCGCGATATCATAAGCAACTCAAATACAACAAACATCTCTCCTGAAGATATCATTGAAGTAACCAGAGATGGCCCTGGGTGCAAATACAATGATGGCTCTGTGGCCCCAAGATTTTGTAGAATTGTATGCAAAAATGAGTCCAGCAAACGCATATTCATTGATACAATAAACGCCATTGCAAAAACCAATCCCAACCACAAAAAACTTTGCTCAAGACCAGACTTATCCATACTGCAAAGAATCCGCTCCTGTGAACTCCAATCCAACATCACTTAAAACTAGGCACGCACACCCCAACTACCTCTATTCCAACCACAACTGGCCTTAAATGCAAGCTACTCAATGCAAGAAGCCTTGTAAATAAAATACCTGAATTTCTCCTCTTACTAAATACAGCTAAATTCGACATTATATTTGTCTGTGAAACATGGCTCAAGGCATCTCTCCCTGACTCCATTACCACAGTAAGAGACTTTCATGTTTACCAATCAGATCGTGAAATCCGTAGAGGAGGTGGTGTTGCTATCTTCTATAAAAAGTCCCTACATCTTAAAAAACATCCAAGTTACCCAGGAGCTTGCTATTCCTGAGACAATCATCTGTGAACTGTCTTTAAATATCACATTTTGGTTCTTACTATATTACAGAGCCCCTGATTATGAGATCGAACATGCAAACAAGTTAAATACACTACTAACATGGGCAGCATCCTGCCCACACGCTTTTATCTTTCTTGGTGACTTCAATCTACCTCATATTAACTGGACCCTTAACGAATGTACAACTGAACCCACACATGCAACCTTCTACAATGCAGTAACAAATCTGGGACTAGAACAACTAATAACCAACAACACTAGACTTAACAACTGCCTTGATCTCATCTTCTGCAATAGTTTGAATTCAATTTACAGAATACAAATTAAAGAACTCTTTTCCAAACAGTGACCACAACACGATTGACTTTTGTCTCAACATACGCCCACACAAAAATCATCACGACGGAATCTCCAATTATAACTTCAAAAAAGGCAACTATGATCTTATAAACAACGATCTCTCATCCCTTGTTTGGCAATTTCTATTCTCTGGATGCAATACTGTAGAAGACCATTACAACATATTTTTACTTGAAATCAAAAGAGTCATCAAACTATATGTACCATTAACAACTCCCAAAATCAGAAAATACAAATTACCCATAACAATAAGGAAGTTTCAATCCAAAAAGAAATCACTTTGGCAGAAAAACAAATCTGGTCATGTTGCCAACTTCAAAAGCTGATACAAAAATTTATGCCACCAGATAAAAACTGAATGCACTAATTATCACATTAAACAAAAAGAAAACCTTCTACACACCAATTCCACCCATGTTTCCTACAATTTTGTAAACAACAAACTAAAAGTTTCAAGGTCCATCCCACCCCTGAAAGGACCTAATGGTAAAGACTGCAACGACGACACTATTAAAGCCAACCTCTTTAACATATTCTTTGGCTCAGTATTTGTAAACAGCAATGGATCATGCCCAGTATTTCTTAGTCGAACCACAGACAATTACAGTGATCTAATACATATTGATTTTACAGAAGACAATGTTGAAAAAGCACTATGCAATCTAAAACCATCTCTATCTATTGGACCGGACGGAACATGTGCCTACTTCTTAAAAAAGCTATCTGTTAAGTTTGGAGAATAATGGAGACCAGACATCTGACCAGTGACTTCAACTCTTTAATAACAGTAAATAGAACAGAACAGAGCAAGGCTATGGGCAGCAGCAACCCTTTTATAGGGTTAGCTGCTACCTTATTAACCAATGACATGTGCAACAAGTTCAAACTAATAACCAATGAAAAGTGTAAAAATAGTGGCCAATCAGGGACTAGTTATGGACCAATCCCTAGTTGTTGTATAAGGACCAATCAGGTGTGCAGGTTTCCAAACCCTGATTTGCATTTATGCTAGTAACTTTATTGATTCACAACACCCCTCCCCTTGGGTTCCGTTTGAGGAGCTGTAATAAAATCCTCAAGATAGACAGGCCGTTTGGTCTGTCTGGATGATTCGTGGCTCCACCGGTTTTGGTCTAAGGTCTGGTTCGGTGGAGCGTTTGGATGATCTTTATTAATTTCTGTTTCGCTGCACGGTGATTCCGTGCTGCTTTCACTGTGGTTGTCTCCGCTACTCCGTGTTTCTTCGGGTTTTGCAGTTCGGTTTCCCCGTATTAAAGTTCCCTGAAAAAGTCAACTCCTCCCGCTTCAAGTTCCGGTGTTTCGCTGGGCCGTAGGGTTTCCGTTGGCCTGCTAATTGTCATATCAAAGTCAATTTCTCGATATTTCCTCCCCTTGAGTTGGTGAACCCGGGAGTCATGGGCGCTGGGTGGTAATCTCGATCGGAGTTGGTCTATGTGGCGTTTCCACACCCTCCCATCATCTGTTAGCAGGCGGTAAGATCTAGGCCGGTAAGGTGGGTAACGGTTGCGGATATCCATAATGGGTCGCGGAAAAGTTTTTGGCAAAGATTAAATCACCTACCTTAAATTCCCGGCATTTGCTGCTGGAGCCGAAGGGCTTTTCCGGTGCGAATGCGGGGTGGAGCCGGTCAAGGTGCGATCGTATTTTCCGCCCCATAAGAAGTTCAGCGGGCGTTTTGTTGGTCACGCTGTGGAGCGTGATGTGCTGCAACAAGAGAATTGATTGATTTTCTCGTCGATGTTGCCAAATTCCATTTTGTGAAGGGTCTTTTTACAAATTGTACCATGCGTTCTGCGTCCATTCGCCGCAGGGTGCGCGGGCGAGGTTAGCGCATGGCGGATGCCCCGATCAGCAAGATATTGTTCAAAGGGTAATGCAGTAAACTGTGGGCCGTTGTCCGAGACCAACACGTCCGGAAACCCGTGTGTGGCAAATAGTCTGTTTAATTTATTGATAACTGAGTCCGTTGTAGTTGTGTTCATTCGATGGATCTCGAGCCAATTTGAATAGGCGTCGACAGTAATAAGGAAAGTGTGTCCTTTGGTAGGTCCCGCAAAGTCAATATGAATACGGGACCAAGGTCCCCTCGGAGTTTCCCATTCGGTTGGGCTTGCTTTAGGTGGGGCGTTGCTGCGTCCTGGCAACGTTGACAAGTAGCGACCCAGGCCTCGATTCTTTTGTCGATTCCCGGCCACCAAGCGTAGCTGCGTGTGAGTGCTTTCATCTGCACGATACCCGGATGTCCTTCATGCAATACCGCCAAAACAGTTTGTTGCAATTTGCCAGGGATTACGACTCGATCGCCCCACAAGATACAGCCATTTTGGGAAAACAGTTCGGTTTGGCGGGCTTTGAAATGCGCCCACTCTGGTGCTATTTGGTCTGTCAGCCACCCCGTTCAACCCAGCATAGGATGTGTTGCAGAACTGGGTCACGTTTTGTTTCAAAGGCAATGTCTCTAGCTGTCAATGGTGGTACATGTAGAGCTTCGATCTGTAGTGTTGAGATGGTTGGGGCTGGATCTACAACAGAGTCTGGGAGCGGCGTTCTGCTCAATGCATCAGCGTGGAGAATTGATTTCCCGGGCAGGTGTAGTTGTAGGCCGCCAAGAATTCAGACCAACGGGTCATTCTGGGGGACAATATATAGGGGTTGGTTTATTACCCGCAATGATCCCCAGTAGTGGTTTATGATCAGTAATTATCGTAACGCACGGCCATAAACATATTCATGAAATCTTTTAATTGCAGCCACAATAGCTAAAGCTTCTTTGTCCAGCTGACTATAATTTCTTTCAGCTTTAGCTAAGGTTCGCGAAAAACGCGATGGGGGCTTCCGCTCCATTTGGTAATACGTGGGCCAGAATTGCCCCAACCCAAAAGGTGATGCGTCACACGTGATAGTGAGCGGAAGAGTCTCGTTGTACTGCATAAGTACAGAATCAGAAGTTAGCAATTTCTTTACTTGTTGGAAAGCATATTGTTCCCGTTGTCCCCAAACCCACGTTGCTTTTTTGTCTAATAGTCTATGCAATGGTTCAGCTACCGTTGCTTTGTGGGGTAAAAGACATTATAGAAATTGATAAGTCCAAGGAACGCCTGTAGGTCTGCCTTGTTCCTTGGAGTGGGGGCCTTTTAATCGCCTTAATTTGTCTTCATGGGATGGATTCCTTGGCTGTCCAGGAGGTATCCCAAAATTTCTACTTTTTCGGTACATAACTGGCATTTATCTTTTTTTAACTCTGAGGCCTGCGTTTTGGAATCTTCGTAAAACCTCTCTGAGTCGCTTTTTCTAGAATGTCTTTGTTAGGGGCAGCGATGAGTACATCGTCGAAATATGGTACGACCCTCTTATCCCTTGTAACAACCTTTCCATTAAGCTCTGAAAGATTCGGGGCAACGCTTCCCGAACTGGAGCCGGTTGCATTTAAATGCGCCCTATGCATTACGATAGTTTGCGCCTCTGCCGTGGTCAGATCTACAGGCAATTGTTGATACGCCTGGGCTAGATCTAGTTTAGTGAAAACTTTCCGCCACCCAGGGAATGGAGCAAGTGTTGCACTACCGGCACTGGATATGCACTTTGCTGCAGTGCGTGGTTTAAGGTGGCCCGGTAGTCTCCGCAAATTCTTAGTGACCCATCAGGCTTGATAGGCGTCACTATAGGGGTTTCCCAGCGGGCGTGGTCGGTGGGCTCCAGCACGCCCTGCGCTATTAGCTTATCGAGTTGTTCGTCGATTTTAGGCTTCAAGGCGAACGGCACCCACGCGGCTTAAGGCGGATTGGTGCTACCTCAGGGTTCAAGTTAAATGAGATCGGGGTCCCCTTGTACTTGCCTAGTCCGTTCACGAAAACGTCTTGGAATTCTTGCACGAGTGCTTCCTCCCAATCGCTGCTCTCGGCCCGGTGGACTCCAGCTACAGTGATTCCGAGCGGTCTGAACCATTGAAGGCCCAAAGACTAGGCCTGTCGCGGTCCACGACAGTCAGTGGTAGTGCGACGGTGCGGTCCTTGAAGGAGACCTGGAATCTGCGGGACCCGACGACGGGAATTGGTTACCCTGATAGACTTTGAGTATAACCCTTTGAGGGTTAAGGTCTTGGCGGCGAATCGTTGGAATGAGCTGTTGGAGCGTTTTCACGACACCATCGAGAGGGAAGATCCCGAGTCCACCTCCATCACACAAGGTTTGTTTTCGATGGCGACCTTTACTCGGATTTTCCCGGCATCAAGGGATGTAGCGTGGCCTATGGTGATTGTTTGGTGGGTCTCTTCCCGCCTGGTTTCTTCATGCCTGGTGGAAGTGGTGGACGGTTTGTTTCTGTAGGAGTGGTTTCCCCATTGGTGGTTCAGTTTTCTCGGTGTGTGCCGAAGAATCCGGAAGACTGGCATTCGGCCTGTCGGGGTTTGGAGTTTTGTTTGCTTCTGCAAACCTTGCGATGTGACCTCGTTTCCGCAAATGCGGCAGAGTGCGTCGAGGAATTTGCAGCTGGATCGTGGGTGATTCGCCCCACATCCTGCACACGGTCGGGATGAGGGTTGTGTGATCTGGTCTCGTCCGCTCGGAGTCGGTTGACCTCTTCCTCATTGCTTTCTGATGGGGATTCTAGGTCTTCGTGGTGAGTCGATACCGGGTGTCTCTCTGAGCGAGGCGAGGTATCTTTGGCGAGTTGACGTAGCGGTGCGTTGGTGCGGCGCATTCGGGCTGCCGACTTCTTGGTCGCCTCCACTGCCGTGGCTTCTTTAAGGGCATCGGTGAGGCTGATGTCCCCCTTAGCCATAATTTTGCTCTGGATCGTGCTGTCTTCTAGGCCCAGAACCAGGCGGTCCCGGAGGGCTTCTTCTAAGTCGGAGAATCCGCAGAGGCCTCCAAGGTTGCGAAGGTCCGCGATGTAATTGGCAAGGCTTTCGCCCTTCCGTTGGTCCCTCTGGTAATATTCGTGTCTTCTGACTAAGGTTGGCACGGTGGGCGCGTAGTGAGCCCGTAGTAAAGGCTCGAGGACGTCCCAGTCCATCTCTTTTTACTTCGGCTGGCTTGGCAAGTGATTTTGCCATTTTAAACACGGTAGGCCCGCAGTGAGTTAGAAAGATAGCTCTTTTTTTTGCCGGTTGTTGCATCTTTCAAATTGTTGGTCTCCAGAAACATCTGGAACCTATCCATGTACGATTCCCAGTCTTCGGTTTCTGGGTTGAATGGAGCGGGTGGTACGGCACCGCTGGCCATGTTGCCGTTGATGGTGCGTGTTCGACCACGTGCTCTGTTGGTTGCTCTGTAGGTTAGTCAGCTCTTCGGTCTCCGTATCCCACCTTCGTCGCCAGTGTTAAGTTTGGAGAATAATGGAGACCAGACATCTGACCAGTGACTTCAACTCTTTAATAACAGTAAATAGAACAGAACAGAGCAAGGCTATGGGCAACAGCAACCCTTTTATAGGGTTAGCTGCTACCTTATTAACCAATGACATGTGCAACAAGTTCAAACTAATAACCAATGAAAAGTGTAAAAATAGTGGCCAATCAGGGACTAGTTATGGACCAATCCCTAGTTGTTGTATAAGGACCAATCAGGTGTGCAGGTTTCCAAACCCTGATTTGCATTTATGCTAGTAACTTTTATTGATTCACAACACTATTCACTGCCATAGCCGAACCTCTAAGCATAATCTTTGAAAAATCTTTCAGGACCAGCTCCTTGCCAAAACTATAGTCACAAGCCACAGTCATCCCCATCTTCAAAAAGGGAGACCCCAGGCTAGTTGAAAATTACAGACCAATTTCTTTATGCTGTGTCACCTGTAAAGTCATGGGATCAATTATTAACAAATCCATCATCCTCCACTTAGAAACAAACAACCTACTCTCTAATAAACAATTTGGTTTCAGGAAAAAAACTATCCTGTAATCTGCAACTCTTACACTGCAAAAACATATGGATTACACAACTCGATCAGGGCAAAGCAATAGATGCAATCTACATAGACTTCTGTAAAGCCTTTGATTCAGTGGTACACGACAAACTACTCCTAAAACTAAAATCTTATGATATCTCTGGACAACTGCATAACTGGATAGAAGTATTCCTGTCAAACAGACAACAAATGGTCAAAATTGGGAGCGTCCTATCAAATTCTGTACCTGTCAATAGTGGTGTCCCCCAAGGCTGTGGTCTAGGACCAACTCTTTTGATACTCTATATAAATGACCTCTGTGATCATATCAAGAGCAACTGCGTTCTCTTCGCTGATGATGTAAAGCTATTCAACACCACAGACAATACTGCTACCCTTCAAAAAGACCTTGACTGTATCAGAATGGTCAAACAAATGGCAACTTCAAATCTCAACAAATAAATGCTCTGTCCTACATATTGGCAAAAACAAACAAACCAGAAAATAAAATACAGGCTGAATAGTCAAGACCTTGTTGATGATCCAAACTCTGTCAAGGATCTTGGACTGCACATCTCTAATGATCTAAGTGCTAGAGCCCACTGTAACTTCATAGCCAAAAAGGTGTTAAGAGTTGTTAACCTAATCCTACATAGCTTTTTCTTTGGTAATATCACACTACTAACTAGAGCATACAAAACATTTGCTAGACCTATACTTAAATACAGCTCATCAGTCTGGAACCCACATTACGTATCTGATATTAACCACAGTTGAGAAAGTCTAGAAATATTTCACAAGAAGAGTTCTCCACTCCTCTACTCATTGCAGAATACCTTTGCCACCAGACTCAAAATTCTCGACCTAGAAAACCTTGAACTACGCCGCCTTCAGTCCGATCTAAGTATAATATATAAAATCATACATTGCAATGTCCTACCTGTCAATGAATACTTCAGCTTCAACCATAATAACACAAGAGCAAACAATAGATACAAATTCAAGGTTGATCACACCAAACTTGATTGCAGGAAATACAACTTCAGCAACAGACTGGTCAATGTCTGGAATACTCTACCTGACTCTGTGGTTTGTTCCCCAAACCCCAAACCCCAAAACTTTAACCTTAGACTGTCTACTATTGACCTCACCCCTTTCCTAAGAGGTCTGTAGGGAGCGTGCATAAGCGCACCAACATGCCTACCGTCCCTGTCCTATTGTTTCTTTTAATTTTTTTTATTTTTCTTATATGTATCCATGTATTCATAACTACGTTTTTACTTATACCTATTATCTTGTAAGCAATTGACTAAATAAATAAATAAATAAATAAATAAATAGATAGATAGATAAATAAATAAATAAATCTTTCCTCAGATCTGTCCTTCCACCTTCTCTTAACAAATCTCACTTTTCCATTCTCCTCAGAATATAGAAAGGAGGTGCTTTGCAAACTATGCTGTGATTTGGCAGTCTTAATAGCTGCTATCACATACAGCTATGAAATCCTGAGGTGAAGGACAAAATGGTGCCTCCCTTAATGTAATGGGCAAAAGATAATTGGCTCCTCAATATTTCCCACACTTCCAGTATTAGAGTGAGATGCTAACTTTGGCATAATTAGGGGGAGCAAGACATTTAGGGTGTGAGGCAAAGAGCTCTTTCTTTTAAATTATGCTGCTGGTCTTTATCTTCCAGCTTTTGTCATAAGAAGCAGTTTCTCTGTCTAATGGCACTTTTAAACAATTATTTTATCTAGGTTTTCATCATAGTAATGTTCTGTCAGATATCCTACTTTTCTTTAATGTGACTGACAGACTTCAATTAAAATATTGTGAATTCTAACTCTACGGAAGTTGGGAGCTTGCTATATTACAAGGGGATTGTAGTGCATAAAATACATTGCTTCCATATTCTGCCCACTGTGCTTTTGGGAAGCCTGTAATGCGAAGGTGAAAGCATTCAGTTGCAATTTGTCCCAACAGATGAAAATCAGAATATACTGCCTCTGCAGATGGAGGCCTCATCTAACAATTTAGGTATAAGAAATCAAGTGGAGACAAATAACTGGTTCACTTGTGGAATTTTGTTATATACAGCTTCATAGCCCTCTGCTGCCTATAGTTTAGTCTTCAGTGTATAGTATCGTTCCCAAGCAATATATTTAAGCAATATTATTGGAAAGGATCAGACAAGACAACAAAGTTTGTTTGTTTTTTAAAAGAGAAGGCAATAAACCCAACTAAAGCCTATTTAAACCAGTCCCTTAAGTTGCTGTTTTTGTTATTGCCATCCTGAAATTTACTTTATGTTGCTTGCATCCAGGAAAGCTTTTCGCCAGAAAAACAAGCTGTATTGAATTATCTGTTAAAAAATCTCTGCAAGATTACACAGATGTGTAAAGATTTTCTCAAAGACAAAAAAAAAAAAAAACCCTAAGTGCCCCTCTATCAGAAGCTCCCTAAATTGTATCAAAACTCAGTTTATATTCCCACAGATGTCTAACAAGCTGCGTATATGGTCTTGGATTATAGACTGGGAAAAATCAATAACTCGCTGTCTCAAAGGCACCAATATAGATTATGAATCACAGCCAGGAAGTTGTCAGTGATCTCAGCTGCCAACAGTGCTTCGGTAAAGATATTTGCTATTTCATATTCTTTTAATATGGAGCTTTTTTATATGAAACAGAACATTTTGATCCTTCCCTCAACTCTCCCAAAAAGGTATTGGGACATTTTAAAGGGGTAGATAACAAAAGAGTGAGCATTCTTTTTTTTTTTTTTTTAAAGAGAAGTCTTTTCATCAACACACATTCCAAACAGCTTTTCTCTGCTTATTTAGTATACACCGGTTATACTTAGTGAGACTGATCAATATGTAATTGAGTTATATCACTCCTATGTCAGTAGCAAGGAATCAAAAGGTTATGCAATGCCAGAAAAAGGAAGCAACACCAAGACTTTTTTGTTTCTACTTAGATTTTTTCCCCCCTGGAAACAACTGTATTTTGGCAATGTGCCACAAGCATGGCATGCTTAACACATGCATTGTTTTTGTTTTAACTTGTTTGTTGGCTCTAATAACTATCATAAACTGGACACATGATCTCTTCTTTCAACCTCATTCAAATAGACACTGTGCATGAAATCCAATGTGTACATGTACATGATGCATTGTGTGCAGGACTGATACCCAATGTATTTTTCTTATGTATTTATTTATTTATGCCCCACCTCTTATCCAGGAGCTCAATTAAATAAAGTATATAAAAAGAAGGCAGTGGGAAGAACGGAGGCAACGCAGAGTAACCTTCAGCAAAAACTTTATTTAAAAATAAAGGGTTGCCACAACTGCCACAAGCTAACAGGGCAGCCAGCTGATGGCAAAAGCTGATACCATTTGATAGCTCCCTTTTATAGACAGATGTCAAATGGTGTCAGCCGATAGGAGTAGTCCGTGTTCCCACTGGAAATGCAGACCTGAGTGGGAACATTCTCAGAACGCAATAGTATATATTTTTCTCTCTCATGCTACTTTTATAAATAAAGTTGTCTTATGCTGATCAGAGGTGGTTCAGCTTGTCAGTTGGGTGCACATGATGGGGGAGCGCTGATCTTCACCTAGCTCCTGCCCACCTAGCAGTTCATGAAAATGTGAGTAGATAAATAAGTACTACTTTAGTGGGAAGCAAACCGTGCTCCACGATGTCATGCTGATCACATGACTGCAGAAATGTCTTTAGACAGTGCTGGCTCATGGCCTTGAAATGGAGATAGTTGGCAACAATTAGCAGAGTAAAATCCACAGGGATTCCTTTCCTTACTTTCCATGCTGATCAGAACATATATCTATGTCAATTAGAGTTTCCAAGTGTCAGGCACAAAGAATCAGGACTACATGGTAAACTGCAGTTCAGAAGATTTATTGCTCAAGTCTACACACAAAAATCTAGTCATCTAAAGTTCAGTACCAAATTGGTGCCAGATAAGGATCAACAGAATTCAAGAGGGGTTGGACTTAGGTCATTTGTGGCAATGCAATGACTCTAGGCTGATGACTAGAGCTCCACGTCCTAGTTTTTCCTGCTCTTTTCCTACATCAGCTATGATTTCTACAGAACATTTTGTTTAAATAAAGTTGGATCTGAGATAGATGCCATGGAAATCTCACACATGTAGACTGATATTAAATTATTGTGACTTATATTTGAATACTCAGCACAGCACTAATACATTGCTATTGTCGTAGTCATTGTTAATCAATTTTAACCCATTTCAAATACCATTCAGCTTTGTGATTGTCACAATATTGCATATTATAACAAAAGTCATTGATAAAATAGGCAGCTTTGATTTGTCTTATATTATTATAAAATGTTCTTAGCACTCACACTAATATGTTGTCCCATTGTGAACACCATACATATTACATTGTCTAAATCTGCGCAAAATGAAGAGCAGTGAGGAAATGACATTTTCAAAGCATAAACATTTCTACAGGAAACCACTGCACTGAATATATAAGTAGTTATAAAATATAAATATAAAAGTTACAGTTTTGCTTACCCAAAATATTAATGAACAACTGATGAGTAATGCATAGAGGATACCTTAAAAGACAACATGCTTTTTGAAGAAGAGGAATAGAAGGAAAATGAAAATATTATCATCTAGAAGTAATATTCTAAAATAACAGAAACCATAGAGACATCCTGCAATAATCAAGAGAGAATTGACTAAGAAATGCCTCTTTTTGTTTATTATTATGGTTGGTTGCACAATCAGACAGATGTGAGACTGGCTTTGTCATTTTTATCCACCTATCAAGTCCTCAAGGGTCTGGGATAGGCAGATGTGTTGTCTGGTAGTATTAAAGATATCATTGCAGGATGTAAGCTATTCTAAATAATATTTATTATAGATGGTCACACGGTCAGCCAGATATTACTATTAATATTATTATTGATGGTGATGAAGTAGAATGCCTAATGATGATGGTAGCCTCACCATGGATGTGATAAGGCATCCAAAACAAGATGCCAATGGTCCATCACCCTCAGCTATACTCAGTGCACAGGGGGACACTAATGGTGATACAGTTCAGCTGAATTGCTTTCCCAATGAGCTGACAGACTAGGTGTCTGGAAGTTCTTTGCTCTGACTGTCAGTTCACTGAAGAATTACTCTCTAGAGTAGGCAGTGCAGCACACATGTCTGCCATGTTCATAATAGAGAGGAAATTCTGCTGCCTAGAGAAATTGCAGTCAGTTCATTTGAGGCTGATCACAGTTGTTGTTGCTGCTGTTGTTATGACTTTAAAAGAAAGGGGGTGGCACCAGGAGGTCTTCACATGATTTAGTACTTTCTTCCTCCTAAACACAAATATCTGGCTTATCTATCTAACGATTTCTCTATTTTCATGATGTTAAAAAAAATCCCCTTAAACTTGGAGGCACAGCCATAGTTAAAATAATTGTGAAAGAAACTAAAAACATTCTGCATTAGAGCATTAGGGTTATTTGCATTTCCATGTTTTTGAAGTGGAATTATATCATGCTTGTTAAAGTGTATAGTTAGGATGAGCCAACTCAAATTAAGAAAAAAATCCTTTATCTTCAACAGCTGTGTGAAATAGGGAGTTAAAGTGTGTATGGTATTTGGTACATCTTCATGACAGCTGAGGCTGCCAACATGTTCACTTTGGCACAATCATTTAAAAAAAATAGCAACCTCATCATAATTTCCAAGTGTCAACCATATTTTCCTACATAATATAGTAAATGCTAGTCCTTAAAAATCAGAGTATAGTTCTTCCTCATTCATTTTGGATGCACTGTAGTTCTTTGTCTTCACTGTAATTTCAGTTCCACAACTTTCCTCCCAAATGCTTCTACAATTACAAAATTCCTCAGGTATTTTTTATATGGAATCTTCACAAATTAATGAATGACATTTCTGGTATTAACTTTCATTATTTGTAGGAATTCTCATAGCAGTGTTTTTATTGAGAATGGAACCCAAAGCCCCATTAACAGCTTTAAACATCAAGAAGATGAAAACATTCAAATATATTAAGAGTCACCTTTATGGCTATATTTATATATTAGAGGCTAGTGGACCAGAATAAATATTTCCATTTTATTTACATGGTTCAATTTCTAATTCACCTATTTTTAAAAAAAACATCTGCAGAAATTCAGCATATTGGACCGAGGTATAAACATGGATTGCATTTACTATCTGAGATTTAGAAGAATGAGGCAGTACTATGTTCTAAAAATGGCAAAAAAAAAAAAAAAAAAAAAACAGCCAGCATGCTCCTGATCTCAACATTTGTTATGCTTGGAAAAAAAGTGGAAAAACACATTTTCATTTATTAATTTATTTATTCATAACATTTATTCAGCTGCTCATCTTCTACCATGTTAAATCAAATTTTGAGCAGTTTCTAATCAACAAATGTGGCTATATTATTATCCTGAACAGTCTTGCTTTGTGACTTATCCATGACGGACCTATTAAAGTGGTTGTATGTTCTCCATATCAAGTGACTTAATTTGTATGGGTAATAGTAAAAATATAATGTAATGCTATTCTGTGCCTGATATTTGTTTAAAACAAAAGCATCTCTAGAATTTTTTTAAACCAAAATCATCTCCACAAATATTGTAACATTAAAAAAAGTAAAGTAAGTTTATTTATAGGATGCTTCAGTAAATCTAAACATATACTGCATCTCTATATAAGTAAAATACTTACCAAAGAGGTCATCTCATACTACTGACATTTTCTAGATACCTTTCTAAATCTATCAAAAAAACAAAAACAAAAACCCTTCCATAGATTTTTTAAAAAGAAACTAAGAATCCTGTTATCATATATAGACACATATACATTAATAAAATCTGTCTTTAACCATCATTCTCAGATATTTTTTCATAAAACTGCTTATAATCTGGAAAGCTGCATTTAAAAAGTCTATATTAAATTTTAAAAGCCATGAGATTTATAGGAAATGTGCATTTAAAATGTATATATTAGGGCAAGTTATATATGAAAACAAAAAGAGATTTTGGAGAAACCGCAAACATGTAATTATATATTATTATGTCATAAAAATAACAGAACAGAAAAGCAAGTGGTATTGAGTAGATTTAGACTGATCCTCATATCATTTATCACAAATGCTAAAGGGCTTGTGTCTTGGTAAATATCAATATAAATTAACCTAAATGCTATACTGGTAGGCTTAAAAGCAAATTTCAATAGCAGTGCAAATTTTCTTTTATGTTTAAGGATATTCTGATGCTGTTCTTGAGCATACAAAACTGTAACAAAAGGCATTTAAATTGTGTATTTTCAAAGAAAAAATGTAAAAATAATGCACTCAAGAGCAAAGAGCATTAAAAGCAGATATAAATATGTAACTTTTTCACAACTACCTAGAATTCCAACAGTTACTAGCTACAGCAATGATTTACAACACAATAAATGTGTCCTATAAATCTGATTGTGTGCATGAAAAATTATTCCAAAAATATCAGTGAGTTTGTGCTACTTATGGAGTCCTTGATATAGCTTTAGTTTCATGAACTGAATAATGTTTGTGGCATATCCTCACCTTAGATGCAAAGTGACAAATTCCATCAAAAAGCAGAAAAGTATTTTGATCCCCAGTTATTGCTACATGCAATTTTCCAACTATTTCCACTATGTCTCACCCATCTCAGCTTTTGACAATATTATTCTTTACATATGCCCATTGGTTTTAGCTGTCCTTATTTAAAAGATGCTGAACGGGTTTCTAACATAAATTGACTTTTCTCTAATATGCTTGTTTTTTTCCATTGCTCCCCTAATATATGTATTTGAGCTTCAATTTTTGCAATTGTGAAATTTTTTGTTAGAATAACTTTTGGAATATACATGTGTTCTAGTTTCCAAATCTAATATTGATTTAGTAAATTTATATAAATATTTGGACCAAATAAATATATCTAGATGCTTATTTAGATGGTCAATAGTACTTATGTACTGTTTAATGCCTATGGAGATAAATAATGCTAATGCTGCTTATAAATGAGATATTTTGTCCCATGCAGATTGATTCTTCCTTAACTTTATAAAGTCATTATCAGTCAAGTAAGCTAATTATTGGATCATCTCTGCTAGTTTCTATCTATATTACTAAAGTCCCTATGTAATAATAGATAAATACTGGCTTAATAGAGCCAAACAAGTCACAGCAATTTCCTAGCATAATGCAACAGCAACTGCCATCACTAGTATTTCCCTCATCTTGTTACCATTAAAATTGTTATTGATTTATTGAGCATTTTCATAGCCAATGGACTGGCTTCTAGAGAATTCAAATATAATTTGTACAGTCACACTTACACTAATGTCCAGAAGACTGTAGGGTGAAAATCTGACAGATGCAGTCAGTTCCTTTTACCAGGTTGGTTTACTTTTCAGTTATGTATATTTGCACAATTCCAAGCAATATCATATTTCAGCAGCAAGAGAAATTATTTATCTCTATTTTGCATTGATCAATTCACCTAGAATTGGGCATCACATTTTAGGAAGAACACTTACAAACTGAAGTATGTCTAGAGAAGAACAGCCAAGATGAGAAGGGCCTGGAACACACAAAGGAGTGATAAGTATGAGAAGAAAAGTCTATAGTGAGACATAATAGTTTTAAATATTTGAATCACTGCCATAATTGCATGGGAATAGATTTGTTCCATATTATTACATAAGACAATAGCAATAGCATTTAGACTTATATACCACCCCATAGCTTTTTATAGCACTCTTTGGGTGGTTTACAAAGTCAGCATATTGCCCCCAACAATTTGGATCCTCATTTTACCAACATTGGAAAGATGGAAGGCTGAAGTCCTGACAAGAAATAATGAATTTAATTTACAAGGAAACAGATTTCCCTTGACATCAAAAAGAATATACTAATGGTAAGAAATCTCTGTACTAGACTCTGAACCTGGGAAATGTAGAAGGAAAGAGAAGAAGAGAACAACCAACAGTAAGGTGGGTAGGATGAGTTAGAGTGGCGACGGCTACACTGTTGGAAAACTTGAAAGAATAGGTTAAGGATAGATTTTCATAAAGAAAAGTTCTCTATGTTGTATAGGAGTAAAAAAAAATAACTTAATCAGTCAGTCAATCAATGGTAAGAACTGTTCAACAATAGAACAATTCATCTTTGCTGGAAATGCTTAAGTAAAAGCTGAATGGTCATTTATCAGGGACAATCTAATAGTGGATTTTTTCTGCATAGAAAGGAGCTTAGATTACCAAAGTCCCTCCCAATATGCTGTACACTCTATGACTCTAGTAATATATATTTTGTACTCACTATCTTCAATAATAGTATATTCCATATAAAAATTGTGTGTATGTGGTTGGGAAATTGTTTGCATTTGGAAGATTGCATTTGCATTTCTATGGGAGTAGTCTGGGTTTCTATCATTTTAAAACATGCTGGAGTTCTCCAGATATGTAGACTTCAATGTCAAGAATTTCTCTGCCATCAGGGCTTTTGATAGCACTTCTGATGTTGAGAGTATCATTTTGTAAATATCAAATATCTTTTAAGATAGCAATCGAAATAGCAGACTTATATACTCTCTATAGCGCTTTACAGCACTCTCTGAATGGTTTACAGATGTCAGCATATTGCCCCCAACAATCTGGGTCCTTATTTTACTGACTTTGGAGCCATGGAAGAAGATGCTACACTACGGCCTTTGTCTATGTACTTAGTGTAACATCCTGGGTTAAAAATACACTATTTAGGATTAGTATATTTAATTTAATCCAAGTAAATAGTTACACCTCTATTATTGCAGAAATAATTATGGTAGGGCCTCAACCAGAAATCTTTTAAAATCAAAGAGATCTTTCCTGAAAGCTCCTAAGAACCTGCATATGTGCAATGGATCTTTACTTATGACTGTTTAAAAGTAGTTAAAAAGTCAATGAACTTAGGGACACATAAACAGAAATTAAAATCAGAGACAATTTGAGCATGGATAAATTCAAATTTTTTTCCAGTGTATAAATTCGGTATTGTTTCTGCTTTAAAATCCTATTGAATTTAACTGTCTTAGTACCAACAAAAATGCATGAGATTATGGCCTTATAGTTTGTATTAATGAAGGTTCAAAATAAGAAATGAAATAAATCAAGAATAAGCATGTCTCACTCTTTAGCAGTGTAGAAAGGCATACCATCCCAGATAAGGTAACATCTACAGTAAGTGCTCATGGCACAGAGTTGAAAGGAAACAAAACCGCCCCATATGCATGCATGAGAAGATAAAGCATTAACCAGATTGATGGAATCAACAGTACAGGATGTTAGACTACTTTCAAGGGACTCAAGCAGGAAACAGGTTAAGTCAATGGCAACAGCAGCTTTCCTGATAGTTTTTGCAGAGCAAAGATGTTAAGGAAGTAATATTTGTAGCTCAGATGAGAACAAGAAGTCTAGGGATTCTCTTCTAATTCCTGCAGAGCTACTGATTAAGAATGACCCTGTTCAGGATATCTCTTTCTTTTTTTGAGATAGGATAGGATAGTGGAGGAGGGTAAGCTACCTCTACTCCTAAAAACATCATCCTTATCAAGTCCTAAAACTGTAAAATAATATGATTCCCCTAATTAATTCTGCATTTAATCTTTTTCAGTTTCAAATAAAGAATATTTATTTCCATACCAATTGAAATGAATTGAGTGGGCTTCATTTTGTAGATTTTGTCTATGAAAACAAATCACAGACTGTTTTATTATGAATCTATGTGTGGAACTGAAAATGCATTGCTGTAAGTTAATTGGGCTATAGGCAGTGCATGGGAGCCTAAGTGGAATTAGTTTTAAAAACTAGTTCAATAAATGAGTATTCAGAATTTCATCATCAACTCATGTTAACTCTATGCATGAAATAGTAGTGATGCTAACTGGTTGTAAATCACCACTTCAGTCAGAACAGGAATTTTTTTCTAGTTGGGTAAACACAAATGCTACTTTTCATGTTATTATATTTGGGTTTCTGAGCAGCATATAATACGTCCGGTGATGCAGTAACCAGATGCAGTAACCATGGGGTACTTTCTTTTGGCTGATCTGTCTGTTTGGGAATGTTTTGAGGGAGTACAAAAGGTGGAAGGCCTATTTCCCCAAATTGGGCATTTTTACTGAAATTTGGGAACTGGTGGTAAGGCCTATAAATTGAAAAATAAGTAGTTATGTACACTACAAATGGGCTGCATATTGTTTATCCCTAAATTGGGTTATGCTGGAAAAAAACAGCATTATGGTTTGCCTGGCAATAAATTTGTGGGAAAAAATTATCTATCTATCTATCTATCTATCTATCTATCTATCTATCTATCTATCTATCTATCTATCTATCTATCTATCTATCTATCTAGTGTGTGTGTGTGTGTGTGTGTGTGTGTGTGTATGAAATAAAATATAGATATATGAAAGTGATGTGCCATAAAATTAGTGCTTTAATTGCAATGCATAGATTCTTTGTTGAATCAGGAAGTTCATGAATAAAATCTGACTGTGGGCCTGTTTGAATATGTCATATTCATAAAGAAACAGGAAAGGCTTTGCTTTTTTTTCATATATAACATGCTGTGCATATCTCTAGCATGACACAAACAGCTAATTGTGTAGCATCATTAAAGAATGAGAGTTACTAGGATCAAAAGTAGAATGTCTTTTGAAATGCTAAATTATATTAGGTAAAGGCACCTCAGCAACATGCATTATAATCTATAATACATATGAACTACAGGAACATTCTTGCTAACACTGTATTCAAATTCAAAGCAGGAACCATCTGAGCCAAACTGTGCCCAAACTCTATCGCAGAGCAGCATAAAATGATAATGATTCTGTTTGATAATTCCTCCAAAGTACAGACAAAAATGTTCCCAAACTATGGTAGTTTTCTGCTATTCTATTACTCAAAAATGTACAAGAAATAAATTATAAATGTTATCCATGCTATAGTATGAAAGAGACCATGACTCTGAAACTTGTGGTAGCATATTAACCCTTCCCACTCTAGGCAGTTGGTGTCAACCTAACAGTGAGAGTAACAATTCCTTTTCCCTCAAGAGTAAAAATCAGCTTCAGAAGTTTTCCTTGGAGCAAATTTTTCAGGTGGCCCAGGAAGTCCAAAGGAAGGATAAAAAAAAAACATACCATTGCAAGACAGCCAGCACATTCACACAGGGCTAAGATTCATCTTGTTTATTTATTTATTTATTTTATTGTCCAAACAATATATTTGCAATGGTAAATACAAATATACTCCATGAAATGTTTTGAAAGTGGATCATCTTAATCTTTATGAAACTTTCCCAACTTGCTGTCTTTTTTTTCTACAGACTGAAGTCCAGCGTGTCTGAAAGGCATAATGTTCTTTTTTTAAATTTTCATTAAATTTTATTTAGTTTTCAAAATTTAAAAACATAAAACTTTATACATCATTATATCAACCTCAAGACATCTTTTACATTTCCTTACCTTTCTATATACACATTTTTTATTATATAATTTCAACTTAATATATAAATATAGATAGATATGAATATAGATATAAGGTTTTTTTAGATGAATAGCTAATGGAAAATAGCACCAAAATATCTCTTTTTGTAACACACCTTCCTCCAGTATATTAATCAAGTGCCCAAATTTAAGCATATGGCCCTGCCACCTTGGCAGATCTTGTAAAGCTAATTAGTTTCATCTGGAATTGATGATTTTTCCCTTTTAGACTATTTACACCTCTTCTTCTGTACACCAGACAGCAGGAAGAGAACTATTTCCATTTTTCCATATTTTTTGCCATAAACTCCCTCTGTTCCAGAATTCTTTCTCTCATATGTATGTGGAATTTTCTTTCTTTCTTTTGCTGGTTATATAAATGCCTCTTTTTCTGTGCTAAAACCGCTCCGCTATCTGTCAGAATTAGACTATTGGCATCGCCAAAACCTGACTGGGCATCCAGACAAGAATTTGGGGCTAATTAGGTAAGTCTTCTACTGACTTAAATAATCTGAACTAGGTCATTATGGACAGTCAGATCTCACAAGGTGGTTGTGGGGAAAAAAATTCAGAAGGAAGTGGGAGTTTTAGGTATGTTCACCGCCTTGAGTTTTAAAATCAAAATTAAAATGATAATAGAATATCTAAAATCAAAATTAGCAAACCATCCAAATATAAGTCTATTGGAAAATGTAACAGGAAAGCTAGGTAAAGTTGCTCATAATCGTTAATGCTGAGCTGTAGAGAAGCAGTGTGCTCTGAATATTCTTGAGCAGAACTGCCATCCATTCTCTATAGCAAGGATCTTCAAACTTGGCAAATTTAAGACTTGTGGACTTCAGCTCCCAGAATTCCTGAGCTAACATGACCTTGAGGAGGAATTCTGGGAGTTGAAATCCACATGTCTTAAAGCTGTCAGGTTTGAAGACCTCTGCTCTATAGCCTCAATTCTAATAGGGGTCAGACAGGCTGAGTTCACTGATGTTACTTATGGCACCATAGTCTCCTATATATATATATATATAAGAGGTGATTTTTTATATAACCCTTTAATCCCTTTATTCAAGGTAGAGTCAAAGAGTCTGAGTAAAACTGAGTGATTACTGACTGGATGCCTATGCGAAGTTCACAGCAGATATTTTCGCTTTGTCCCAATAGAGAAACATCTGCCATTGCCTAGGATTGAATTCTCAACCTTCCAAGTAGGAGGTGAATGTCTTCACCTCTGGGCCATCACACTGCTAAAATTTAATTTAAACAAGTTTAAATAACTTGCTATGATGCATGGGAAGGTAACCTTTTTATTTGTTTCTTTTCCTTTATTTTAATTTTTATTTCTTTCCACTTTCTGTTTTTCCTTTTTCCTTTTTGTTTTGCACTTATACAAATGATACATTCTATAATCAAAATTCTTTTGTCCGATGATATCATGGTGTTTATTATCTTATCATGGCTTCTACTAGATAATATGATGATAAGTATTATATTAAATATATGGAGTTTTCTTTTGTTTGATCAGTGTGATTATTGGCCAATTGCTTGTGTCAAAATATAAAGAACTGGATTAACTTTAAAAGGCAATAAAAATGGGAGATTTGAAGATTGCAGGCACATGAGATAGATCTCAATGCAAGAAGTATATCATTTGGCCTCATAAAGCTGGGCTAACTACGAATGGTTCCCTTTGTGAAATTCATATATGATGCAGAATGTAGGAAATCTTATCTTTAAGTTTTCCAGAAGCCTTTTTTCTCCCCATAGAGGAGTTCAAAAGATAATATAAAAAATGGCATCTGGTCAACAGATAAAGTGGCATTTTTTAATATTTTTTATCAGCAAGCCCTTACTGTTTGTGAAAGGTCATGCCTTTCAATAGAATATCAAAATCAAAAAATTGTTTGGATTACTAGGATACGTGTGTTTATGTGCATGTGTATATATATACACAAAACCTGAATTTCTCCTGAAGAAATCCATCAAAAATAGATATGTTGTTTAAAAACATATCCCTGTATATTTAAAAAAATTAAATAAATTCTGAACAAATATTGCATTAATCTACTACTCATATATTGCTTTAATATTGCATTAGTAGCAAATTAGAATCTAAGGCTGGAGTTCCATGTTTTGAATATTAACTGATGATGTTACCATGGCTGCCTTATAAGATTTTAATGGTCAGATTTTAATGAACCCCAGTAGAATTATAGCTAGTGTTCAAATAAAATGCAGTATGCTTTCTTGAAATCTGCAATTCACTGACTGCAAAGAAGGAAACTTACACTCATTACTTTCAGAGAGAGAACAAATGTTCAATTGTGGAGTCCTTCAGTTAAGAATCATCTCCTAGTCTGTTTTCCAGGCTATTCAGTTACATATTCTAGCTGGACAAGCTACTGACACACTTTCTGATACTAAAGTCCAACAGAGACAGCTACCCAGTAGACACTGTTCCTGCTTTTCTGGCAACATCAGGTGTACTTGTAGCCTTGATAGTTAAATCCTTCTCATTCCAGAAATTACAATTTTGATCTAGTCATTTCCAATTTACTTCTTTCCTCTGAATGCCTTACAATCTGTTTATTTCAGATTGAAGAAAAATTCCTCATTCAGAAAAATGAGGAAAAGCCATAGCATTTCTCATGGAAGTGGGCAGTTGCTGATCACATTTTTAAAATCATAAAATTAAAAGCCAGACATATAAGGCATAGTATAGTAGGGGAAAATGAAAAAAAATAAAAAGAAAACCAGCACAATACATTATTAGTAGTAAATATAATTGAACCTAAAGAAGGTTAAGTATATTTCAACTGTATTGATTTGAAAACCTTTGGTTTTAATATGTAATTAAATTAAAATGAAAGATATGTCTACAGAATATTTTGTCACCAATAAAATTAAGTTTTGGCTCTCCCCTGTTTATTTAATATTTCTGAAGAGGGCAGTTGCAAGAATAAAATTATTAAATTCTAAATCATAAAACATATGGTGATCATAAACAAAATCCACTGTATTTGGTATATTAAAAAAAAAACTATCTGGGCCTTTTAATGGATTTTTGGAACATATTTTAAGTAAATGAAAACAGAAAGGAGAAACTCTTCCATCTGAGATTAAAAATGTGCAAATTATTACTCTTACTCAATGGTATGCATTTTGAATTGCCAGTTGGGTGGAAATATATGGTTTAGACATTATTTTATTCCCAAGCATAACTATAGATGCTATAATAGTTGTATGATCAAAAGTAAATCCAAAAAGAATGTTTAAGCATATAGGCCACAGCACATTTGAATCCATTAGGAATGCATTAATGATCAAAGCAGCTCAGATGCTCCTGAATAAAGCACTTATTTTGCCCTGCAGTTGCCATAGTTTTTTGTCACTTTAATACTAGCATATCATCTGAGAAAACGCCCAACATGGTATTTTTTTCACTGTACTGTGTGCTTTGGGAGCCAGTGTTACTCATGTCTTGCCATTTTACTCAAGAGTGACTTTTCAAATTACCCCAAGTCCCTACCATATTAACAAAAAATGTGACAAGAAGTGGAGAGCTTTGTTATCCCCAGGTTGATATATTTGTAGCTGTCCCATGTTCTGTTGGTTCTACCATAGATTTGGGTTGGGAAAAGACACTATTATTTATCTGATATTCTTCAAGTTATATTACTTAGGTCTTTCTTCATCTTGTCTTTCTTCTCCTGAGCTGCTGGGTCTGTTCCAAGAAAAATAAGAGATGTTGAATTACTATTTTTGTTATTGTAACTCAATTCCTGCCTCCCTTCATTATCTCCTCAAGTGAAGTTAATTGACAGCAAGTCTTTATATCTTGATTTGTTCCCATTACAAGTCATTGTGCTCTTGAATAAACAGGTAAGGTAATAACTTTAATTATTTCTGCAATTAGATGTATCTAAAAGACCTGTTCTTTCATATGGAAAACCAGTCACAAAACTTTTTCTTTTGGTTTGTTGGATTTTCCATACTCTTACCATTATATGGTACAGAGGAAAAAGAAAAACAGAGATTAGCCCTGGCAACTTTCATCTGAAAACTGAATTTTTTTTAAATAAAATATCACTGTTTAGTTTCAACTGATAGGAGGCAAAAGATAAAAATGAACAAAGGAGAAATTAATCTGAATTGTTTTTAAATAAAATATATTAAGTTTCTCCTCCCAAAGCAAGATGCAAAGCTCATGTTTACACATTGTTGAATCAATAAAGGAGAATATTTGTAGCTCAGGGTTGAAATGAGCAGTCCTTGGTTCTCTTTGAGCTTGATTGTTTTCTCGCAGACATTTCATTACCCAAACTAGGCAGCAGTCATCAATGCTAATAAGACTAGACTAGCACTGATTATGTTATCTAGTTTGGGTAATGAAGCATCTACAAAAAAAAAAAAAAAAAAATTAAAAAAACACCCAACCAAGCTTAGAGAGCACCAAGCACCACTCATATCTTCAAATAATTCCATGTGTCTGAAATATACCTGAAAACAGGGATGGGTTTCTACTGGTTCTGTCCACCTCTGTAGAACCGGTAGCTCTGAAGAACAGCAGACATAGAACCGGTCCTACGTCTGCTGATGTTTTTGCCCACCCTCCCACCTGGGCTCTTACCTGATCTTTATTTCCTGATTTTTCAACTTCAGCTGCCGAACAAAGCACAGCTGCTGTTAAAAAAGCAGGAAAAGAGGGCTGTTTCAAAAGCTGCGTCTCTGCACACAGCATGCTGATGACTATTTACAGGTGCACTGCTCACAGTGTGCAGGGAAGCTCGTAAATCCCGAACTGGTAGTTAACCCTGTCGTATCCCACCCCTGCCTGAAAACAGAAAAAAAGTATACATTAGGCAACATCTCAAGGTTTGGTAGTAAACCACAGAACTCCTAACTTTATATAAGTCATCTCAATATCAGACTTGGTCAGATACTAAACTTAGTTCAATAAAATGAAGCCAAATGAAGCAGTTGATTCCCACCAGTGAAAAGGTGTCAGTGCCTTAAATACACACAGTGATAGAAAACCTGTAATTTGTTTTCCTTCCTGCCCTTCCCTTGAATTAATATAGTGTTTCTCAACCTTGGCAACCTTATGCTGCGTGGACTCCAGTTCCCAGAATTCCCCTGCTAGCATATTTGCTGGTAAATTGTTAGAGATGAAGTCCACAGATCTTAAAGTTGTCAAGGTGGAGAAGCACTGAGTAATGGTGCTTCATAGCCTTGAAATTGAAAACTTCTGGCTCTTACTTTATTCATTTTATTTCTCACAAAATATTAGGACACATTAGGTGCTAAATCATACATTTAAGAAAATTGTGTATGAAAATATTTAAACTGAAGGAGAAACAGAGAAAGACATGGGATTGTGTGTTTTTCTTTTTGGAGAAACTGAAAAGTTAATAAGTATACCCTTCCTTAATAAGGCATGCACATAACTATGCATATACTCTCAATGGGAAAAAAGCAGTTTTTTTAAAAAAACAATTTAAGCTCAAATAGATTAATGTAGCCAGAATTTCATGTTTTTCATATCTTCATTATTATTCTCAGCCAGTTCTTGAGTATTGAAGATTTGTCTTTAAATGAATCCAAACTCCAGCTCCTCTATAAGACAATGACGGTTTATTCAATAAATCAGCAAACAACAAATACCCTAATCAGGAAAGAATGGCTAAAAGCCAGGCAAGGTTAGTGTTGGGTTTGAGTTTGCTCTCTTTCCTTTTATTATCATTATCATGAGACACACCCTACCACACCCAGGCCTATATGCAGTTCTAGTTCTCACCACGCCTAACCTATTATCTCTAAATGCTATTAACCCTATAACATGTCTACATCCCTAACCTATTCCACCATCACTAACTGATATCCACCTGGTGCCACCTTCACCATGTCTTAACTCAATGCTTAATTACCACCTATATGTGCTCCAATCCCCTTTAACAATATGCACCACATCAATACATGAAAAAAGCCATTTCCAGCCCTGCAGGTGTTTCAGAATCCATCCTTCAACCCACAGTTGCCTCAGAATCTATCCTGCAACTCACAACTCTGCTGACTCATTCTAATCTAAAGCAACCTTCAACACCTTCAACCCCGCTTGTGCAGGGTCATTTGCAAAAATGAATCAAGCAAACGTAAATTCATTTATACTATAAACTCACTCGCCAAAACCAACACCATCCATAAGAACCTCCGTTGCCGCCCTGACCTAACCATACAGCAACGTGCCCGCTCCGTGCACTCCGCATCGAACTCAAAAACCGTCTAGATAATGGAGAGAAGGACCTGTACATTGACTACCATGCTGACTGTATCAAAAGTAAACCACTCAACCCAATACTCAGCTTTTACCCTCAACCACAACCCTACCTCAACCCATCCACCATCACCCAAGACTAGGCACGCACGCCCCCAACTACCTCAATTCCAACTACTGCCGGCCTTAAATGCAAACTTCTCAATGCAAGAAGCCTCGTGAATAAAATACCTGAATTTCTCTTCCTCCTAAATATGGCTAACTTGACATTATATTTGTCTGTGAAACATGGCTCAATGCATCTCTCCCGACTCCATTACCACAGTAAGAGACTATCATGTTTACAGATCAGATCGTGAAAATCGTCGAGGAGGTGGAGTTGCTATATTCTATAAAAAATCCTTACATCAACACCATCGGTTAGCACACAAGCAGCAATACAGATCCGGCATCAGCAGGTCTAAGGTGATATTCTCCACTGCCAGCTGACTTGCTGTGAGGTGTGTTAGGAGCTGACGGGCTCCGTAACGAACTCGGAGCCCAACAGTTATTCATTTGATACTTAGCTGGACCTTTTCTCAAACTATTCCACCATTCCAAAATCTAAATAAAATGTTCTTGTTGTCATAAAGGCACCTTGACCAAACTCAAGAAGAGGGTCTGTAGCAACATAAACATATATAGGAAGGAATGGTTTTGGGAAAATTTTCTCCAATCAATTATTTTACTGGATTTTTAAAAATAATTTATTTCGACAACCACTGGAGTCACTGGTGTAAATACCTTTGTCATAAAATATTTCTCAAGTGATTAGTTAGAGTAGGAACACATGTCTTCTTTATACTATCAAGTACAATAAGCAAATGGAAAAGCAGATGTACAAGTGTTAGGTAAACCAGAGACGGCCAATATCTGAAAAAAGGCAAACTTCTCCATAATGCTCATTTCCAGAGCAAAAGGAAATTCCAAACATACAGGAAATAGACAGGATAATTGTTAATAAATCCAAACTACGGTAAGAGTCTGTGTAAGTGTGTGTGTCAGAGAATGAGAAATAGACAGAAGGAGAGGAGAGAGAGAGAGAGAGATTTCCATGTTTTCTTATTTGGTAATATAATGACTCCATTTTGTATAAATAAGGGAAAGAAAAAAATATCTTGATTTGAATCAAGAACTTATTAACTTACTTATTTCAGTTCGGAAAAACAATCCTATATATTAACCTTCTGTAACTTAGGTTCCAATCAGATATGTGGAACATGTCCTTTGCTCACACATCTGGAAAGCATTCAGTTTTGAGATACTATGTTAGCCTGTATTTGGAATATAGAGTATAACGAGTTGGAAGGGAACTTGAAGTCTTCTAGTTACTTAGCCAGGAACATGATCTCCTGCTTGAGCAGATGATTGGACAAAAGTTCCAAGAAGGCTAATATTCCAAATAAATAGCTGTCCAATCTCTTCTTTAAAATCTCTGGTGATGGAGTACCCACAACTTCTGGAGGCAAGCTGTTCCACAGATTAATAATTCTCACTGTCAAGAAAATCCAGACCTTCTTTTCTATTCAAGGGAACAAAGGATTTCTGTTCTAGCCACATTGTTTACTTCCAGAAGTTGAATGTTCATGGGGACATTCCACTTATTGCATGAAGTCTTTTATACAAAATATGCATATGAGAAGGCCAGGGAATGTGATCCACTTACCCTACATTTATGTCAATGTAGATTATTTCTCACTTTATTCAGATACTTGTCTTTGGTCCTGAAACTGGATATTGACAGATCTGTATATAATGCCTATATCTCTCCAGCTTCCTAACTTTATTTTTCCATTTTTTCCCCCTTGAATTGAGTAAATGATTCTAAAGGAAAATTTATACTCATGTTTATCTGAGATCAAATAATGGTTTCTACACAGAACCCTAATAAAGGTGGTCCTAGTTCTCTTAAATTATATTCAAATATGAACATCTCTCATTGAAGGTCAGCACAAGGTGGAATGTTCGCCATTAGTTAAACTGCAACTAGTATGAAGGTTTTTTTTTTAAGTGTTATGGTCATCTTTATAAAGCCTGGGTAAGTTTCTGTAGTCTATCTCAGTATGACTCCAGCATTTATAGAGAGGGATGACTCCTAATAGCATCTGTTTTCAGCAGCAAGTAGGATACAGACTAATTACAGCAATCCACTACCTCAGTTTAGTAAAACTTGAAACTGTCTGACCAGTCAGACAAATCCATTAGGATTTTATTGGGTCCTAAAAAGAGTTATGTGATTCCCTAGGATCCAATCCTTGTCAATCAGGCATGGTAAATTGGATTCTTGAATAGGGAAATCCCTAAGGGAGAGTAGATGTTATCTAGATCAGATGCAGTGATTTTTTTTCAGCTCTGTGCTCACTAGGTTCTGTTCTCTCTTTAGTGAACCAATAAAACCATAATAAGTATTGATTAACCCATTACTGAGCATTATCCACTGGCTTTTGCCTGACTGTATTTAAACACAACACACTACCTTTCATGCTGCCACTGCACAGCTGTTCGCTTTGACTTTGGCAGGATTGCCAAGTTAGTGACGGATATTGGCTTTTAGAATGCTTCAAGTCACTCTGTGCTACATTTCAGATGTGCTATTATTATAAATGCTCAGCTCTGGAATACAATGCATTTGCTTATTCAAAAAAGGAAAGGAAATGACCAAGAGAATCACAGCTCCCTTTGCTGAGATTTTCAGCACATAACTGTAACTTTTGCAATTTGTACTTTGTTACAAATATTGTTTAATTATAGTTGCTACAAACAACAACATTTATGTTATCTTTATTTTAAATGAACTAGAACAATGATCTTTTTGGCTTTGTAAACCTTTGGACTCTAGCATCATGCTGATTCCATTGTTCATCTGCTGTCAGAACATGTTGCAGTATTCATCTGATGTTCGGGTGCAGCAAGATTGCCTTCTACTTGAAATGAAGAGCTTTTTAGCTGTGGGAACCTTAAGATTTTCTGTAAACAGATGGACAGTTCACATGCAAAGCTATAACGTATGTCACTGCCAATCTAGTGTGATTGTACAGCTCTCTACTAATCATTAGCTTGTTGGTGACTCTCTGAATTTTATCCTGAGAGCTGCTCAATACTTGGGAATTCAGAGATCACCTCAGTAAATTAAGTTTGATTATAGAGAACAAGGTCATGAGCCAAATGGTCACAGGTCAAACCAAAGAAAAGCACTTCAAGTTTTTTTTAAATAATATATCGCAGCTTTAAAAATTAGTTTATTTTCATCTCTTGCAGAAACAAAGAAGGAACAATGAAAAAGGGAAAGTTGCATTTGTCTCTCTCAATTTTTAGGTGTCCTTTTCAATGCTTGGTGGCATTTCTGTGTTCATTATGGAATAGCCACGTGCTATTTGATCAAGTGATTATTTGATCAAGTGATTTTCAATAAATTATCAAAATAAATGGCATTCACTTCATTAGATGCAGAGAAAGTATAGCTGGAACAAGGGACAAGTATTAATTGAGGACTCTGAAGAAACTGACACTCCATCTTATGACCCTGAGGCTGTATTATTCAAGATACCCCATGATGGAAAGAAGTCTGTCTCCATAGCAATTACCTAAATCTTTTATCAGTCATTTCTGGAAGAAAATTAGAGCAATTGTGTCAGGATGGTCATATGGGCAGAAATTGCACACTCATTCAAACCACTTACGTCTCCGACTTTGTCCCTGCTTGATAGCGCTTTTGTTTACTCCTATGCCTTTGAAAGCTTGATTGGAAATGAGCAGATGTGTCGTACTGTAACCACAAAGGGTTGTCCTTTGTTTTCTATATATTTCTTTTATTCTTTTTCTAGGATTGTCATGAAATTACACTGTTTTCCTGTTTATTAAGCAAATGACACCCCTAAACTAAAAGCAAGGGAGGTGATAAGGGGGAAGGGAAGAAGGAAGAAAAAGAGTGAGAGAGAAATAGAGAGAGAGGAAAAAGAGATGGAGAGAGAGAGGAAGCACTTTGATCAAGGCTAGTTAAAATTAGCAGCTGCAAATTTTTCCTTGTCCATGGATTTAATTATTAGAGAACTTGATAATATTTAATAGTACAGGTTAATTTGATGGGACACTTTGTAGGGAAAAATGCTGTGAAGAGCTGTTCCCTATTTCATCACATCATATCACACTTGTAGAATTTTATTGACTAGATAATTGGCATGTCACTGCAGTCTGAGCTGGTTTGGGGGAAGGCAGCCTAGTGAGCTTATAAAATTGCCTGTTAATTTTGTAAGTATTAAATCTAATTAAGATATGAACTTGGCTTTTTTTTCTTTTTCAAAACCTGAATATTTGGATTCTCCCCCCCTCCCCCCCCGCAGCTGGAGGTTATAATTAGAATATAATGCTTAACTATTGATCAATATTAGGTGCTGCCTGTACTGAGTGCTATGAACAACTGCCTAAGCTCTCCCTTCAAGTTCCTTGTTTGAAGAAAATTTACAATTAATAGCTTTCTTACAACAGGAGAGATATCCTCCTTCTTCATGGCTCAGCTAGGGACCTGCCAGACTAATCTATTCCCAGTTTGCTGGCCATGGTCCTTTACTCTATCTGTCTTAGCATATTGATTTCTGAGCTGTCTTATTGGTTCCTAACATAATTATACCAGGAGTGGCTCTCTTAGTACAGCTAATACATTTACACCATGGCACCTAGGGAAGCTTATTATAACAGCATCCGGTAGCAGTGTTATAGTTAAGGGTCAGTTGCCATTTCCATTAGAAACGCCATTTTTCAGAGGTTTGTACCTTAGCTATTTTAATTTATATCAAACTGAAACCTGGCACAGTTATTGTCTGCCTGGATTTAATATCTCCTTTATTATTAAAACATATTCAAATCATTCAGAAGACTTTCATAGAAATGCAGAATGATACATTAAGTTTACCTGTTCTTTCAGCTTTTTATTAATTGGAAACATTAAATGTAGTTTGTATAACCTTATTTTTTTCCCTTTTAAATGTTTTAAATTATTCTCATGGTTCTAACTATTGCAGAAGAAAACATTTATAAAATGCTTTTAAAATCTTCAGGAACTTAATGTTATTATTATATTTATTATTAACAATTAATAGATTTGTTCACATATCCTAGTTAGCTGACTTATTTATTGTATGCATATGCAATTGCATTTTATTTCTATGGTTTATTATAAAGTATTCTGTTACAGAGCTGTCACAGGAATGGAAAGATAGATATATAGAATTATATTTGTGAGATTATGTATGAAGAATCTTAATAACAAGCAAAAATTGACAAAAATAAATTTGAAAATCATCCATCAGATGTTTCAGATAACCTATTTACACAAAAATTTCATCATATAATGATCAACAATTTAAAGAGTAATTATATATTGATACATACCAGTTTACCTTCAGTTTTTTTAAAAAAACCTTGAAGTCTCTGTTTTATTTTGATATATTAGCTGTGACTATTTCTAAACCAGTAAGTTAAAAGTATAATACAGTATAGAGGTGTCATGGTTTCTAAACAAAAACATTTGCAAATATTTAGATGTAATAAATTACTGACTGTTATATCTCCTGCCCTAACTTAAGTAGAAGGTATGTGTGTGGTTTAGCAAAAAGCTCCATATAGGCAATCACTATCAAGAAATCAGAAATAAAAAAATAAATAAAATAATCAAAATGGATAAATAAAACTCTGCAATAGGTTTAGAAATAGATTTTGTGTATGTTTTTTTTTTTGGAGTTTCTTACTATTCTAAAAGAGATATATGCATTCTGGCACAAGCATTCTGCATCCTGTTATAATTTGTCAAATACATTTTTAAATTGCACAGTAATTAGTAGTATACAATATTTACCACCATTTAAATTACTATACAGTTAAAGCTAATGAAATAGGCATGTCATAGATTTATTTTTATGGTCTCAAAGTTTAACCGCACTGCAGAATAACAATCCAAAATGACCCTTAAGGGTTAGAACTAAAGAATCAAAGAATTGGAAGGAACCTAAGATGAATAACATTTAACCCCTTGCACTCTGTAGGATTTTGTACATCATCCCTAATAGATGACTATCCAGTCTGTTTTTGAAAACCTGCAGAGAAGGAAAAGATATCACTTCATGCACTAACCTATTCAATTGATTGATAGCTTTTCCTTATTATTTGCATATGCTAAATAAATGAATCCCTATGATTAATCTGTATCTACAGTGTATCCTTGAATTTCATCTTATTGGTTCTTATAGTCTTACCCTCTAGAACAAATCACAATAAATTCAATCTACAATGTAACAGCTCTTTAAATATTTGAAGATGACTGAAGATCCCTCTCGATCTTCTCTTTTGTAAGAATTTGAATATTTTTTTTACTGCTCTTCTTAGGACTTCGTTCTCAGTCCTTTCACCATCTTGGTAGCCCTTCTCTGGACTTGTTCTGGTTTATCTTGTGCATATCTAAAAGCAATATTCCAAGTGAGCCTAACCAAAATAAGGTATATTGTGATTCAAAGCATTTACTAATCTGAACTTTATGCTGGTGCTGCTGCCAAGACGTTATTGTCTGTATTAGTATACCCTTATCCTTCTCATGTGCTGCTGTTAAGATTTTCCTCATTCTGCATATTTGTTTTTCTTTTTTTTACACATCTTTATATTTCTCCCTGAAAATTGTATTCTTCTTTTTTCATATTCACTGTTTTAATTTGTTAATCTCCCTCCACCATGTACTAGCACCCCACCTAAGTTTGTATTGATTGCATATTTGATCAGCATTTTCTTGACACCCTATTCATATCATTTATAAAAAATATTGAATAGCACTGAAACCAGATTAGGGCCATGCATTACCATATTTGAGATGTTTCTCCAGACAGATTTCACATTGTTTATATCTATGTTGTTATAACTGAACACACTCAAAACCGTAGAAATGGTGGTAGATTTTAGAAGAAACCTTCCCATACTACCACCTCTTACAATACTAGATAACACAGTATCAACAGTAGACACCGTCACATTTCTAGGTTCTATTATATCACATGACCTAAAATGGACACCTAACATCAAAAACGTCATCAAAAAAGCACAACAAAGAATGTTCTTTCTGCACCAACTCAGAAAGCTAAACTGACCAAGGATCTGCTGATACA
This sequence comes from Notechis scutatus, assembly GCF_049901735.1. Classification (NCBI taxonomy): domain Eukaryota; kingdom Metazoa; phylum Chordata; class Lepidosauria; order Squamata; family Elapidae; genus Notechis; species Notechis scutatus. The sequence continues at coordinate 177,164,143 of NC_142011.1, read as the reverse complement.
GTTCTACAGAGGAATTATTGAGTCTATAATCTGCACCTCTATAACTGTCTGGCTTGGTTCTGCAACTGAACAGGCCAGACACAGTCTTCAGAGGATAATTAGGACTGCAGAAAAAACAATTACTACCAACCTGCCTTCAATCGAGGACCTGCACAAGTCAAAAAAAGGGCTGTGAAAATATTTACAGATTCTTCACATCCCAGACATAAACTGTTTCAACTCCTTCCCTCAAAACAATGCTATAGAGCACTGCACACCAGAACAACTAGACACAAGAACAGTTTTCCCCCAAAAAACCATCACTCTACTAAACAAATAATTCCCTCAACACTGTTCAACTATTACAAAGTCTGCACAACTATTACTGTTAATCTTCTCATCACTCCTTATCACCTATCCCCTCCCACTTGTGACTGTATAACTGTAACTTTGTCGCTTGTATCCTTACGATTTATATTGACTGTTTCCTAGTATGATTTGATTGCTTATTGTACCCTATAACCATTATTAAGTGTTGTACCTTATGATTCGTGATTCTTGACAAATGTATCTTTTCTTTTATGTATACTGAAAGCATTTGCACCAAGACAAATTCCTTGTGTGTCCAATCACACTTGGCCAATAAAAAAGAATTCTAATTCTAATCTATCCTTATGTTGTAGTTCGCCGGCAGCAGGTTGAGGTCTCAGCGGAGGCTTCATTGGCTACATTTCAGTTGGAATTGTCAAAAGAAAGTATCTGTTCACACAAACACATACAGACACAATTTAAGAAAACTGTCAAAGTAGCCATTCTAAGCTTTTGGGGACAGCATGGTTACTTTTGATGTTTCATTCCTACCAATCTAATCACACAAAATACAACTTAAATTTGCAATTTGAACAAGAAAATCAATTCAGATTTGAATTCCCAATCATTTCAGTAAAATGAACATTACTGCATATAAAAGGCCTGCTGAATCATCAAATGTGTGATGTTTTAGATGACTTCAGTTTGACACATCAAATTCATTGCAAAGAAATAATTGCCTTTTAATCAATTCTTCAGACTGAATATTTGTACAGTCTTATTAGAGATTTCATTCATATTAGTTCATCCTATTTGGCTCCTACATATTACACATGCGAGAAAAACAAAATGTTCTGTGTTCTTCTCTGGTCTGGACTTTAATCCACTTGAATGAAGAACCCATTGGTAATTTTTATTCTTCTTCTTACATGCAGGCAAGTCTCAGCACCTTTACCTTTCTGTTATATATCTGTATCCTATCATGTTCCATCAAAGTTGGCTATTTTTTATTTTGATGCAAAATGCATGGAAATGGACAGTTAGGACACTTCTGTCACCCAGTGTCCTGTAAACAGCAAGCCAAGCATAAGGAGGACTGGGAAATAAAGTGCAGCAAGACCTTAGGAGATCTCTAGTGGGTCACTAAATAAGCACATGCATGTCAGTGGGAATGGGAATCCCGCAGAGAAATAGGGATTAAAGGGTTAGAGGGACAGACAGTCATTCGACATGACAGAGATGAGAAAGAGGGTGAAAGAGGGTTGAGAGCCCTGAGGGGCAAAACTTGTGTGGAGATCATTTCCATGTTGGGGGATATATGGGAAAAGAACAACAAGATTGAACCCCTATGAGGAGAATGTCATCTTATCACTAATACAAAATCACTTTTTCTATTTAAAAAAAAACCCTAGCCAGATATTTGTGGGTGGATTGATTATCAGTACCATATAAGCAAACAGAAAAGTAATCCATGTTACTTATTGCAAAAATATTGCTGCATGGAGTATCCAGTCACAGTGATGCATGGCAGCAGTGTAGAATGTATCAGTAATAGAAGTATTTTGATTCACATAAGTAAAACTTTCTAATAATAAACTCAACCTGCTTCAAGCACAGTATTCGAAGTTCAAAGCCCAAGCAGATTTTCACACAGAAGCGTTGATTGCCAACCTTCTTTGCATTAAAAATTAAGTAGAGGTGCATATGATCCAAGGCTCTTATAAGCATATATGTTGCATTTCATATTTCTAAAACCTGTATGTGTTTGTAAAATTTCTTTCTGCTGTTAAAAAAAAATAGTTGGTATGCCACATCATAACAAAGAAGAATTGCAACTATTTATTTCAGTGTTCCTAATTCTTGTCAGACTGTGACCTGGAACTGTGATGCAGAATTTTTCAAAGTCAGCCTGAAAGAAGGGGTGTACATTTATCATTTTTTTTACCTTAGTCACCTGTGCAGCAGCACTTGTGAAGGTCTGTTTTTATTTAATTCTCAAGATTTTGTTGTTAATAGAAAAACTGTCCCATAAATTAGGGAAGTGCTCAGTTATGGGCTTGACAAAGATTGATTTTGGTCCTACGATTGGTCACCACTGGCAAGTGAGGGTCAGCTACTCTACTGCAAATGGTACATGCAGTTTAAAGGTAAACGTAATAAACATTTTGCAGGCCAGAAGAAAAATGTCCATCCAGAAAGATAATACTATTTTGATATTTGTAATCTGACGCTCTTCAATATTTTATTCTAGAAAGTGACCCCATATATTTTAAATTCTTCTTCATATATCTATTCAGAACTTAGAATTTCCCATTTATTTAATATATAGCTAGGCATAGATTAATTTGAAAAATCTGGTCAGATGTTATCCACATAAAGGTACATAGAATATGTGGCTTATTTAAAAAGCAGAACTAGGTAGAATGGATGGTGGGATTGATTCATTTTTCTTTTTTTCTGTCATTCTAGACACTGTTCCATCAATTAACCAATCATTTTTGATTGCCTCTTGAGCAATCCTTAGTTTCCAAAACTGAAATTAAAATCTGAGATGTTTGTGACACTTATACCTATTTGCTGCATTTAAATATCACTTCTCTGTCAATGCACCCAAAAGCTTTATAGTATAGAAGAAAAAGAAAGTATAGCCAGTGCATGAAACATTTCTGAAGAGGAAGAGTCAAATACTTTTTTATATTTACGAGAATAAATATTTTTTACATTACTCACCATTACTTCTAAGCCATTGAGGAAGAAGTTAAACATTAACAATCCCCAAGGAGACACTTGGGAGCCCCTGCTACTAAAATCCTTGCATTGAGAGATCTGTCAATTATTTCCAAGTTGTTTATTTAACTGTTTAAATGAAACATTTAAGCTTTAAATAATAACTGAATAGTAAAACTTCAAAACTGCTTGATTGGTTAATCACTTCTCCATTACTTCCCTTTTTATCAAACATTAGGTTTTATATCATTTAGCAATAATACATCTAATTCATACATTAAAAAAGAATACATCTTTGCAAGAGTACTTTCTTATCTTAATTTTTAAATCAAAGTTTTATTTGCTGTTAGGATGTGGTTATGTGATTTTTTAAAAAAAATATAATGGTTTCTTATGCTTATAAACAGCATCTGTGCGTAAAAAAGACATTTTCTTGACTTTCAAACTTTATTGACAAATAATTGTCACATATACTATAAACAAGATTCATTCTTTAAGCTATTGTTGATATGTTGATTTTTGCAACTCTATATGGTCTATACATACTATTTTCAAATATTTTCCAATTATCACAAAACATTTTAAACTAGGTTTTATTTCTTTAAGAACTCTAACCTGCTAATATTTCCAAAATTATTGATAACCCCTTCAAAGATAAGTTCTCTGCCACCCCAAAATGAGGGTTTTGTTTGTTTTACTAAAAACATCAGGGGTGGGATTCTACAGGTTCGCACTTATTTGCTGAACCGGTTGTTAACATTCTAAGCAGTTCGGAGAACCGGTTGTTAGAAGAAATTACTGGCCTAATCCTGTAAGTAAGGCAGGAAGGAAACATTCTGGTGTTGCTTACAGAAACTGCCTCTCTATTAACTCTTATTACATTCTTGGCAGGACTAGACTTCCTGTCTCTGGAACTTCTCTGGAATTTTTTTTCCTCCTTTGCTGGTACTTTGCTTGTGTGGAGTGACCATTCAAAGTTACAATGGCACTAAAAAAAGTGACATAACCGTTTTTCACGCTTACGACTGTTGCAGCATCCCTACAGCCATGAGAGGCCAGGCGAGGAGATGTGTGCCTCGATGTGAGAGATGTTGAGTTGGCCACGGCCAGCCAATAGCATGACTACCAAGCCATGACCATCAATTAAGCCACGCCCAGAGAACCGGTTGTTAAAAAAATTGAATCCCACCCCTGAAAACATATTTGGATCACACTTATAAGAAATGTATTGGCCCTCATGAAACACCATATTTTGGTGTTTGCTATGTGGAATAAGGTTTTTACCTGAGATCTATATGCTTCCCATTTGTCTAGCATTCTGAAATACATTTAAGATGTGACTTTTCTCGCAGGCCTTGAATTATGAAGGGTAGATAGCAATAGCATTTAGACTTATATACCAGTTTAAAATGCTTTATAGCCTCTCTAATCAGTTTACAGAGTTAGCGTATTGGCCCCAACAATTTGGGTCCTCAGATATTGTTAATTTTATTTATCCTATTCTTTATTCCTTTTGTTTTATAACTTTATTATATTGTAGTTTTATTTTTACTGTATACTCTCCAAAGTTAGTTTGCCTCAGAGAGTGCTTAAACTAATTAATTAAAACCTTACATTTAATTCAACATTTAGTCAAGGTGCTGGAGTAAATAGTTTCAGGGACTCTTAAAGCCATCTTTGCAAAAGAGATGACCCTGGCTATCCTGTAGAATGACCTTTACAAGGAGAGAGAAGGAAAAATACAGCCTTGTTATTATTCTTCCATTCTCAGCTGTTTCTGATATTTTTAACTACTGTAATTCCTTTTGAAATTATTAAAGCACGGGAGAAAAATCACAAAATGCAAAGACCTGCAAATAAAAATAGAACAACTATTGCAAAAAAAAGCAAAGATAGTACCAATACTAAAAAGTTGGGGAAGGAGAATTTCTGTACAAAGGCCATGGGGTGCTCTCCAGAAGCAGGTGCCATTTTGGCAGTAGCCACAATTGTCTCATCACATCTGGGATGGCACCACATGATCTCCGCATAGGAAGGCAGATCAACTGTTCATTTTTTCCAAAGCAGTCTTCAGAAAAATTAAGTGAAGCAAGGCATAATGGTATGGAACTCATTTGGCAGGAAGAAGAAAATGGGGTACTTCAGGAATAGGGCGGGTGAAACCCAAGACAGATCATGTAAGTGGGGGAGGGTCTGCAGTGCACACCTGGACTTGTGCCAAGTGTCATATGGTGCTTAACAACTGCAACAGAAAGAGCAAGAATTGTGGTCATTTAGTGAATTAATCATATGGCATATTGCTTATCAACCACCATTATTTATGATTCTAGGCTCAATTGAGGTGATAAGTTGAGGACTATCTGTATGCTTTAAATGGATGAATTAGTTTTCTCTTAAGAATCAATTGTACAAACTTAAAAAAAAATAAGGTTTAAGAATTTTCTATCCCCTAATATTATTTTTCTTCCCTAAGAAGCTTGCTGTTGTGGCTCATTGGCAGGGTTGCCTCTTCTGAAGGTTGCGTGTTGCTTGGACAATAGTGTTTTTTTTTTAAAGGTGATTGAGAAGTGTGTTACCACTTTACATATTTTTGTATATAATTCACTAACACGATTGTGTATTTCTGTGAAATATAGATGTGTTATTTTGATCTGAGTTATGTATGTTAGACAATAAGAATAAACCCACTGATGCAATTAAAAATATTCAAAACACAGAAATGGATGGCTGAAGAGAAGGAGGGGGTGTAAAAAAACTAGTGGCAGGAATTTAAAAAAAAAATGAAAGCAGAATGAAAGCTGTGGACTGCCTACTGAGATTATCAGGAAGTACATTATAGGTCAGACAAAAAGGAATATGAATTAGGTGTGTTGAGGTAATTCCCCGTTAGGAGAATGAGTACACACAGGGAGACATAGTGAGAATAGTGAAGAATAACACACAACTAGCACACAGATACACTGTATAGTAAAATGTAGGTTTTTACTTCCAGTAAAACATTTAAGCAAAATCCAAACAAGCAGTCCAAGTCATTCACGGTTAAAGCAGTCAGTTTTCAGTCCAGGGATAATCCAATAACAAAGTCCAGTATCAAAAACAGTTCAGTAAATAGACTCACATCAACGGCAACACTCTCCAGAAACACCAGAACAGAACAACCCAGGTTTCTGGCTCCATCTTATGGCCATTTGAGGAACCACACCCAATTACAATTTTAGCATTTCCTTAAAGAGACAGTATTAAAATGTCGATCCTGGTTTATATATTTTCCAACCCAACTAACTGTTAGGTGACTTACATTCCTAACATTGTGGGGGGAGTAACAGATCACAGAAGAACCCAAGCAACCAAGTAGAATAAGGCTGAGCCTTTCTGTTTCCCTTGAAGCAAAACTGTCTAAATAAATTCCTTCAAAAGAGTGAGACACAACGAGCAGACCATCAGCTTCCTAGCACCTTGATACTGAAGTTTGGAGAGCTAGAAAACTCACTTCTTCATGTTAATGTCAGAGGGATCATTATGCTTTTTCTCTTATTTTGTTCATATAGGTAAAAAAACCTGAAACTATATTGAAGGCTGCAAAGTCAAAAATCACCTGATTATGTGTACTTCTGAATCTCTTTGGATGAATTCAGAATCATTTGATTAAGTCCAGAATCAACGTTTCAGTTCAAAGGTGTGACTCAGCTGACTCTAAGCCAGGGGTGTCAAACTTGCTTTGTCATGTTGTTGTCATTGATGTATTGTGAGTTTTTTCCCTTAGCTAAAATGGGGGTGGGCATGGCCCATGGATTGCGAGTTTGACACCCCTGCTCTAAGTCAAGTGGTATTGTGGTTAGCTGGCAGCAGGTGCAGATGGCTGAGGAGAGCGATGACTCTGATGAGGGGCCAGGACCATCAGGGAGTGGACTTCTGCCTTCAGGGATTGTGGGGGCTGGTAGCAGTGACGAGGAGGTTCCCGAGGAGCCTCTGCCAAGTGCGCGTGAGCGCAGGATGATTCGTAGAAGAAAACACCTGGAGCAGCACAGGTGACTTGGGAATAAGGATGCAATGTAATGGTCCCTCCATCCTGGGAATATAAGCCTGATTTCAAAAGGTTTTTGCTTTTCTAAGGACTCAGCATTATGTGTGGAGACTCCGGCTTATCTGAAAAATTCTGTCAAGGCTTTTCTGGTTGGACTAATTGGCTGCAAGCCATCTTTTATCTACAAATAAGTTATTTGTAGATTAAAGCTGAGAAGTTTTGAGTTGCTGCACTTGTTTGAGATTTTCTTGCTGGTTATAGGGTTGGGTCAGAACAAGTGGCCTATTCCATCAACTTATCACAGCATCCTTTGTTAAAGGTTTTTCTATAACAAAGCTTCAATCAGCTGACTCTCATCTGTATCAAATTATTCCTTTCCAAACTTTACATACCCTGTTTCTCCAACAATACGGCCTGCCCCAATAGGAAGTCCCAGCATGTTTTATAGGCATGAAATGAAATTAAGCCCCTCCTCCCAAATTAAGGCCTATATTAAAACATGCGAAATGGGGGGGAATGGTGGGGGAGCTTGCCGTAAGGAAGTACTTTTGTTGCACACCCGGATAGGGTGCTGCCTGCGTTGACCCCGATACGAAGTGCCCCACCAATGCCAAGGTCAACATCCAAGCCATCGCCTCCTGCCCGCCCGAAGATGCAAGGGGGGGGAATTAAGTCACCCCGAAAAGACGGCCTAGCCATTTTTTCGGGGCTCAAAAAAAAAAAAAAAGACCTGGCCTTATTATATGAGAAACACGGTAGTATGGATCCTGATCAAAATTTTTATTTTGCCTTTATCAACCACTTTTTTGCAAACTTGTCATAAATGGATTCAGTTTAAATGATAGCTTGTCATTAAGCAGTTAATTAAAGCAACTATGTGATTAAGGCAGTTAGTAAAGATGCTACATTCACCTTACAAGGAATCATCCTCTGAAGAATAGTAAAATAAGAAGCTAAATTAGACATGAAATAAATATGCTTATTTTTAATTTTGAAGGATAATAAAAATAGTATTTTGGTGGACACATGCAAGTGGAAAATGCAATTATTTTGGAGGATCTTTGAGAATAATCTCTCTTGTGTATCTTTTTTGTACAAGTGTTTTTCAATTTAATGAAAGATCATTTGCTTTTGCAATTCTTTCAAAAGAGAACACAAGTGAGGATTGTAGTGTTCTTAGACTTATTTAATTACAAAATGGCAAATAGTGTATGTGAATGCCCCATCTGCATTATTTATCTCTCATTTCAGTGTCCTTATATTATTATGCTTAAATGAAACTTCTAATGAGGGAACTCCTCCAGCAAGTTTTTTTTTTTTGACCAGTGATGTCCTTGGAAAACTTGCAAGAATTGTTCCATTTCTTGAAGAAGAAACCTGCCATCCTATTTTCGCTGGCCTCAAATTGGATAGACAATTTGGAATGCTTATTTCTGCCCAATCCAAGAAAAAAAATATAATCATGCTAGAAAAATGTGGATGTTTTCTTCCTTTAGCAAAGGAATGTCAGAAGAAATAATTAGGTCCAAAAATGCAAAATCTTTCTTCTGTTTACCTCTGACTTGTGTCAGAGCAAATGATACCAAGGAACAGTTTTCCCTGTGCTGCAATAGGAAAATTTCCTATGTCCTGCTTTCTCTGATTCTTCCTCTGTGTTCTGTATTATCCAAAGGCCTGCAACCATCTTCTGTTAGCATTGACCCTTTTCAATAAGCAGCTAGGTAAACACTAACTCAATAAAGACCTGCATCTTTGCTTCCTTAATTCAATACAAAGGTGGTTGAATTACATCAGGGGTGTCATACTCTCGGCCCGCGGGCTGGATGCATCACATGCTGGCCATGCCCACCCCTGGTTTAGTGAAGGAAGAAAAGTTGCAATACGTCATGTGACGTGTCATTGTGAGTTTGACACCCTTAAATTAGGTGTTCCAATGGCAATTTATTCCCATGTCCTAGAGACAAATAAGGGGCAAGGACAAGAATGACAAATATGTACAATGACATCATGACACAAATTCTGTCTTTTTATACAGTATTTGAATGAGAAAGTATGTGTCATAACATTGCAATGCACATTTCATTATATTTTTTATATCATTGTAGTTTATACCAGATGCCTTTGAAAATATATCCTTGCTTTTCAAAGACAATACACTATACATGATTATATAACTTGTGAGGTGTTTGTGAGAGGAGGGTTTCTGTCATTGATGTGAAACTTATTTCTGTTTTGATTGATGCCAAGTGTTTATCTATATGCAGTTAAATTATTCACTGGCAAATTGAAAATGAATTCTTCTACTCTACATATTTTAATCCACACAGTATAAATTGGCAGCCACTAAATGGCAAATTATCCTGCTCCTAATGCAGTTATTAGAAAGGATACCAACAACCGTCTCATTTTTTCCTTCTCTGTTGGCTGCACCCACTAGAAACTTCACTCTGAATTTAAGGAATCATTATTACAACCAGGAAGCAGTCTATATATTGTACATGACCCTGTAAAGTGGATACTTTGCTCCTGTCAACAACTAAAAGTGGAGAGATGCTGTTCAGCTTCCAGCTCTTTTCAAGAATATAGCCGAGCTGAGTCCCAATTTAATTCCTAATAATAGGCTTTCACATTTAATGCCAAATGAAACAGGATAGTGGAAATTGCTGAAGGAAGAAGGATGAATACAAATTAACTGGAATGCATCTGATACTCTTCATTAATACTAAATATTTTTGAATTGCAGTTGGAGTCAGCTGCAAAGTTGAAAATCTACCAATCACTCTTTAGATGTCTAAAGGCTATCTAGTTATGCTTGATGCACTTTTCCCATCCAGCTGATCCTAAATTGGGAGCAGCTTTCTCCTTCAGTATTCTGAGCTGTTTCTAATTAGTTTCTAATCTGCCTTAATTGCACTTAAAAGAGCAATAACAGCAAAACAGCTGTTAGATTTTCCCTTTTACAATGTAACTAGAACCACCATTGGAAATTGATTTTTTTAACGGTGATTTTTCTTTTTAGCTTTAGTCTTGGGACATAAGCCACCAGTTTGTAGTCATAGATCTACTATTCTGGAGATCAGTTTCTTAAATGAAAGTTCAACATGAAGTTGTAAATGCATGCAAATTTCAGAAACAGATATTGTATTCCAATGTACATCCTCCTTTCCAACTGTTTTTCCCATATTACTTAATGATGTACAATTATTATGCAGAATTTTAGTTCTAATGCATTGGATTGTTTTAAGAAAAACAGTTGTAGGAATATATTCAGAAGGTGTGAAGAGCAATGAGATGCCAAGCATACAAAGTAAATATAGGATAATTTTATATTACTTTTCCTAACCACTATCACTTTATTAATAGTAAGTCTTAAACTCATTCCTCCATTTACCTTTCAACACCAACATTAAATGTTATCTGCCACTAGCCAATATTTCATTGTTAGGTGATCTAGTCATAAGCTGCAATTTACCCTATTAGCTTATTCTACTTTTTTAAATCCACCCAAAAGCTTAAGGAATAATAGCAGTTTAGAAGAAAGGACCAAACATGTGAAACCTGTGTACCTGTGTACTATTGCCAAGTCTCTTAGAAATCTACAAACATTTCTTACTTCTAAAGAGGGTCCACTCCAACAGAGTATGTAAAGCAAAGTAGCTGAATATCTCAGCAATTTTTTGTCTTTTCCTTGGTAGAAAAGTTTCAACTTTCTACTTTTAGTGTACAAACTATCATTATCAGAAGGCCAAGCCCAGAATAGAAGTGATAAGTATCCACAGAAGGACTGTTAAAGGCAAAGGATTGTCTAAGGACAACTTGAACAACATTAAATTTAAAAGAGTTCCCTATATTCCTGAGACGAATCAGCAGCAGGTATTTCTTAATAGCAGAATTAAATGAAGAAATGCTCTGAAAAGTTTCACGGAATGCAAAATAATTTTTTTGTTTGTTTTACCAAATGAACATAATGTTCCTTTTCCCCACTTCCTTTCTTGGAATGTACACTGAAGTACAGAAGAAAATAGTGAATTAATTAATAGATCTATTTTTTCATAGGATATTCAGGTGCATAATGTTTTGACAAATGTAACTCGCAGCAAGTTTCTACAAAGTTCAATGAATCTGTCTCAACAGGTGTGAATAGTTGTGAATAACAGTCTGTAAGCTAGACAAGGAATAATGGATGGAAACTGAACAAGGAGAGATTTAACCTAGAAATAAGGAGAAATTTTCTGACAGTGAGAATATTCAACCAATAGAACAGCTTGCCTTTGGAAGTTGTGGGAGCTTAGTCACTTGAGACTTTCAAGAAGAGATTGGATTGCCATTTGTCAGAAATGGTGTTGATGCTTGGGTGGTGGTGGGGGAGTTGGACTAGATGACCTGCATCTGTTAATCTGTAATCTTTAAACTCTATGTAGATTGTGCTATGTGTTTTTACTTGGAAGTAAATCCCAAAGTAGTTAATGGTGCTTACTCCAAGTAAGAATATTTTATACTGCTGTTTACTACTAAGGAGATTTTATATCTTTTTCTAAGTAATCACATGTACTACATAAACAGCAGAAATGTCACCTGATCTATATTGCTGATGCTATATGCTACATTACACAATCAACACATCTGTCATTTTTGTTTGCTTTTGTAATGGCATTAAAAGAAATCACATTCAATTAAAATTTACCTTTTTATGTAATATTATACCTGAGTTTTTAAAGTATCAATCTCCCTATTAAATTGCCTGCATCTTTGGGATGAAACATTAAATGTATTGTTATTCATGAAAAAGACAGAATACACAAATAGAAAAGATATAGGGAGATTCAAATTCTCATCGTCCCTAATGTAGACTATGTCCAAAGACCAGGTGACTCTAATCAAAATCAGCTTGAACTAAAAAGTTCTAGATCATCACCTTAACCACTGGACCAAGCTGGAATCTAAAAATGAGGTATAATAAATTCTAGGTAGCTAGATAGCAAATCAGAGCTAACAAGAGAGCATTGATCTCTTACCTTTATTTTCTATCTATCTATCTATCTATCTATCTATCTATCTATCTATCTATCTATCTATATTTAGTGGTAGAAAGAAAGAGAATAGTCATTTGCTTTAAGATTCTGGTAAGGAGGAATAATATAAATGTATGTTATATTTTAATAAAGCTCACAGTAATTAAAATATCCCATATCTAAAATTAAGAATAAGGAGAATCCACTTATGTTATTATTGAATATGTTTAATAAGATAATAGGATAGTGCACTCTTTGACAACTAGTTGTAAATGCAGATAGGTTACCAAGTAACCAGATTAAAATCATATGACTGTTAGAGTGTTGGGATGGCTGGAACCTGGAGAACCAGTTGTAATCACCATTCATCCAGCTTTAACAAAACTTGAAATGGTTGCTGACCAAATGGTTGCTTAGATTAGATTTGATTGGATTAGTCTTTTATTTTATTATTAAATTTCTTTACTTGTTTAAGATTAAGGACTACCTCTATAAGATTTTTTAAAGAGTCATAACTTATCATGCTACCTATTATCTGTAAGGACGTTCCAAAGCAAAACTTTTTTTTTAAAAAAAATAAGCACATAAATTGTTACTTTCAGTTAAATTGAAATTGTATTGCTATTTATCTGAACATTATTGTTTAGCCACAGCAGTAGTATATTTGATTTGTGTGAGAAGACCAATTTATTTTACTTAAAATAATGAAAAATCTTTGAAGATAAAATTATTTTTGAGAATACATGCTAACTACTATAGAATGTATTGCAGTGATTATCAGTATTTCCCCCAGTGTGAATTTCTGCATGGATCTGTGTGCTCTGAATCTCCAGGGTTGTTTTCTGAAGGATTCTTTGTGACGTGCTAATAATATTCCAGTTGGCTGCTTCTAATTTCTGGATATTTTGTTCAGGGCAGAGTGCAGGTTTCAGCTGACACCTTTTTTCTACTTGTCATCAGTGACCATATGTCCATTGATTAAAGAAAAGCTTTATGTGATGGCATAAGCATATTTAATAAACTTTATTTATTAGTAAATTGTAAAGAAGGGAAAAATATCTAAACAGAAAACTGTGCTAGAAATCTAGAGTGATCTTTTAAGACTCCGAGAAGCCCAAGAGACCTATCTCCACCAACTTCTGACAGCTTCCTTTATCCTTTATTAAAGATATTCTTCCTCCATTTTTAACCACTAAAGTAAATAGAAATGTATGGGAAATTCAATACTGAAAAAAGCTCTTCACTTTTCACTAATAGCTCTTCTATCTATTAGCAGTACAGTATGTGGGGCCCCTCTGATATAGAGATATAAATATATAGTTGTAGATTATATAGATATAGCTATGGATAGTAGTGATAGAAATAGAGATATATAGAAATAATGTGCACCTTTTATTTCATGGAATTAGTATCACTACAGGATATATGACATCATCCACACAAGACTAGGATAGTGTTTTGAAGAATAACACCAAAATGATCCACTGCAAAAAGAAATATACTCAAAAGGAATGAAAATAAATGTGTACAAAACTAGAAGTGGGAAGAAAGAAAAGACATGTAAAATAATGCATTAGAGAAAATGTCTTCAAATGTAATTAATTGTATGGTGTTAACCAGATCAGCCTAAGTCCTGAATGAGCTGACAGGGTCATTTAAAGGTCAATGGGGGAATAAAACTGCACAATAGATGGGGGATGGGTTAAACAACATGAGGTTTAAGACTGTGTCAAGAGAGAAACGGAGGAATCAGCATGTCATTCTGCCAAGGTAGTTCTGTAATCTGTGCACATTCATTAAAAAAAAAGAAAGAAAGTGGGAGGCACAGTTGCTAGAGGGGACACTGTGAACTGATTTTCATATACTAAAGCACATGCCAGAAGGGAAGTGGCAAACAGCTTGCTCTGCTACCGCTCTGGTTGAATAGTTTGCAGCGCAAACAAGGACTACAGGATGTTATCACATGGACCTGACTTTATTTATTTATTTATTTATTTTTCTGAGGTTGGATGTGCTTCATTAACATAAAGCATTTACAGGTTCTGGGCTGGAGGAATGATTCTTCACTGAGCTTATAACATTCTCATAGAAGCCTGGCTTTAGCAAGCAGCTAACCTGTTCCAACATTCATTCCCTACTCCTGTTTATTTATTTTATTTATTTATTTATTTTATTTATTTGATTTGCCAATTGTTTACAAGATAATAAGTATAAGTGTATACATAGTTGTGAATACATGAAATGGGTACATATAAGAAAAATAAAAGAATAAGATAAACAATAGGACAGGGACGGTAGGCACGTTGGTGCGCTTATGCACGCCCCCTACAGACCTCTTAGGAAAGGGGTGAGGTCAATAGTAGACAGTCTAAGGTTAAAGTTTTTGGGGTTTGGGGAAGAGACTACAGAGTCGGGTAGAGTATTCCAGACATTGACCACTCTATTGCTGAAGTCGTATTTCCTGCAATCAAGTTTGGTGCGGTTTACTTTGAGTTTGTATCTATTGTGTGCTCTTGTGTTGTTATGGTTGAAGCTGGAGTATTCATTGACAGGTAGGACATTGCAATGTATCATTTTATATACCATGCTTAAATCAGACCGAAGACGGCGTAATTCAAGGTTTTCTAGTTCTAGAATTTCAAGTCTGGTGGCATAAGGTATTCTACAACGAGTAGAGGAGTGGAGAACTCTTCTTGTGAAATATTTCTGGACTTTCTCAATTGTGCTAATATCAGATACGTAATGTGGGTTCCAGACTGATGAACTGTATTCGAGTATTGGTCTAGCAAATGTTTTGTATGCTCTGGTTAGTAGTGTGATATTACCAGAGAAAAAGCTACGTAGGATTAGGTTAACAACTCTTAATGCCTTTTTGGCTATGTAGTTGCAGTGGGCTCTAGCACTTAGATCATTAGAGGTGAGTATTCCAAGGTCCTTTACAGAGCTTGGGTCATCAACAAGATCTTGACTATTCAGCTTGTATTCAGCTACTTATAATACAAGATGTGCATATACTCTGAACTTTGCAAATGCACAATGACTCAGTGGGATTGTTAGCATAACAAACATATGGCATCGTTTAAAAATGTATGCCACTGGTGCACAACTTGTGGTCTTAGATGCAAACCCTGAAAGACTTTAGAGCAGGGCTGCCACTGGCCAGGTATGTCACATGTGGGCCATGTCCACGGCAGTGGTGGGATTCAATTTTTTTTTACTACCGGTTCTGTAGGCATGGTGTGACTTGGTGGGCATGGCTTGGTGGGCATGGCAGGGGAAGGATACTGCAAAATCTCCATTTCCTCCCCACTCCACTAACCTGCTTTCCAGATCCGTTCTCCAATGCAGGGCAACAAAAGAAGACCCAGCCAGTCAGCTGGGACTTGGGAGGTAGAGAATAGATGGGAGCAGGGCCAGTCAGAGGTTGTATTTGCCGGTTCTCCAAACTACTCAATATTTCTGCTACCAGTTCTTCAGAACTGGTCAGAACCTGCTGAATACCACCTTTGGTCCACGCCCAGGTTAGCGAAGGGAAAAAAGTCCGATATGTCTTGTGATACCGCTGTGATGATGTGAGTTTGACACCCCTGCTTTAGAGGATGAACATTTGTGGACAGGAAGACTGACATGAGTATCAGATACACAAGGATATTCTCCATTCCATTTAAACATCATTATGAATTCTACCAGTGGTCTATGCTTGCAGGAACTTCCCCAAAATTTGTCAAATTGTTATTTATAAAGCAGTGGTTCTCAAGCCCAGCAACTTTCAAATATGTGGCTGGAGAATCTCAGGTGAAATCTATACACTTAAAGTTGCTGAGGTTGAGAAATACTATGTTAAGGAAAAACAAGAAGCAAATTATTAAACACAAAACTGTAGCGTGATCATATATAGGTATTGGAAAGTAATCTAATTTAATATTACCCTGGACTAAACTCTTTTTATCCTTGCAAAGTGGCCCCTTGGTCATTCTGTTGGCATCCTATGAGTGACGCTTTCAAACAAAATAAATGTTATTCCTTCTCTGAGGCATGTTTTCTTTATGACAAATTATGCATAATCTTTGTAAAAAACTCATGCATTTAAGAAACTTTAGTCTTAAATCTTCCATTAAAATCAATACAAATACTAGTCATTTGGTATCAAAATCTTTCCTCCAGTGCAGTATTAGAAAGGATGTCAGAAGAGACAACCATACCAGAGATCAGATAGGACAAAATATAACAAGAAAATGTAATAGAAGAAAATAGCTGTCATGCGACTGGAAGAATTTTTCAACTTTGCTTTCATAGAATTTTGTTTTCAGATCCTTGAGCACCATTAAATGAATCTGTTGGTTAAGATGTTAAATATATAGAAGGATAGAGATGCTTGGAACATCTTAAGACAACATCCAGAAAGTAACCCCAATGTTATGTAATAAAACTCATGTCACAATAGACTCTCAATCTAGCATAACTTTATCTGATTGACCTGATCTTCTTCAAATATTTATCCCTATACATTCAAAATGTTGGAACAATTCTTTTTTTGCTCCGCAGGATACAGGTATATTGAAAAACACACATATTACTTTAAAGACACTGAATTTTATTCTACACTTTTGCTTTAGAGTATTATGATAGTCCTAATCCTTAATATATGTTTTTTATTCTTTTGGGAAATGTTCATTATTAGAAAAAAAATTAATGCAAACCAGAGGTGGTATTCTGCAGGTTCTGACCAGTTCTGGAGAACCGGTAGCAGAAATTTTGAATAGTTCAGAGAACCGGCAAATACCACCTCTGACTGGCCCCACCCCCATCTATTCTCTGTTTCCCAAGTCCCAGCTGATCGGCTGGGTATTCTTTGGTTGCTTTGCACAGGACAATGGAGCTGGAAAGCAAGTTAGTGGGGTGGGGAGGGAATGGGATTTTCCAGTAACCTTTCCCTAGGAGTGAGGAAGGAATAGAGATTTTGCAGTATCCTTCCCCTGCCATGCCCACCAAGCCACGCCCACAGAACCGGTAGTAAAAAAATTTGAATCCCACCACTGATGCAAGGCCAGCCTGGCAGCATAACCAAATCTTGAGGGTCTTACAAACAATCAAAAGGGATAAGGCTAATCTAATTTAAGGGGAAAGATGTCCATTTTTCTTTTCACACTTTACTAAAATAAAGTTTCAATATGAAAGAAGATTATATTGCATTGGATGTACTTCTTGAAGATATTACATAACATACTTCTAAGGCATGTGGAATTTGGCCTTGGGTGGGTATAAAATGTCTGAGAATACTTCGATGTACCATGTCACAGAAAGGTTCTGGCAACACTTTTTTATGCTGTGCCCCATAACATTCCCTTCAACTCATCTCTAAGCCATGAGAAAGATGGCCTTAAGTCATCCTTAGTTGTATGGTATTAAAATAGAATTTCTTCCTAAATCCCAAGATAGCCTTAAGCTGTATAAATTCTATTAGAAGGCTCCTTCTCAATTCCTACCATATGGCATGGAATGCTTGATAAAGCAATTTTCATCACCCTACCTCAAACTAACCAATGGTCACCTTTCAGTTATCCAATATGCTAGTGACATGGTTATTCTGTCATTGTCTATGGCAGCGATGTAAAGAGCCCTTAGCTCCTTTGCTCAATGTTGTGGGGGGAAAAAAGACGATAAATTACCAAAAAAACAAAACAAAAAAACCCCAACCCAACACTCCCTCCAACTTTTAATAAAAGTCCTAACATTCATAGCAGGTGCATTAATACTAGAGGTGGTATGCAGCAGGTTCTGACCAGTTCTGGAGAACTGGTAGCAGAAATTTTGAGTAGTTCAGAGAACTGGCAAATACCACCTCTGAATGGCTCCACCTCATCTCTTCTCTGCCTCCTCAGTCCCAACTGATCGGCTGGGTCTTCTTTTGTTGCCCTGCACAGGAGAATGGAGCTGGAAAGCAGGTTAGTGGAGTGGGAAGGGAATGGGGATTTTACAGTATCCTTCCCCTGCCACGCCCACCAAGCCATACCCACAGAATCAGTAGTAAAAAATTTTTGAATCCCACCACTAATTAATACCAAAAACATAGAACTGGCATTTCTCTTATTACTTTGAGCTACTTAATGCCAACAACATAGAACAAGTATTTGTTTTTATTATTCAGAAGTTATTTTTCATTCACCAGGCTATGAATGAACAGAGAGAGCCATGGTGGCGCAATGGTTAGAATGCAGGTTGCAGGCTAATTCTGCGGACTGCCCAAAGTTCAATCCTGACCTGCTCAGAGTTGACTCAGCCATTCATCATTCTGAGGTTGGTAAAATGAGGACTACATTTGGGGGGGCAATATACTGATTCTGTAAACCACATATAGAGGGCTGCAAAGCACTATGAAGTGGTATATAAAACTAAGTGCTATTGCTATATAGAAAACCACACTTGGCTCACATATCACAGGTAGCCCAGAGAAATACTTCACTCGTAGTGTTTATTTTTCCCCTAAAGCAAGACACTACATTCCAGCTTCTCTAAAAGTATTTGAGACAGAAACAATGGCTTATCTACTAACTACTACATAGGATTTAAGTTGGGCCTTACATTAACCTAACTGCAGCAGAGAGAACTTTTAAAGATCAGTCATGCAAGTTCTCAAGAGCATGCAAAACACAGCTTTAAGATTACTAGTTCTTAAAGTTCTGTTTGGTGTGCTACTGTTTAACGCAATAGTACTGACATTCCAGGTTAACATGGATATTTATTTCTCTTTTTAAATATTTTTAATGTATTAATTGAACAAATTTAATATTTTTTAATGTTAGTTCTTTTTTTAAAGAATTTAAAAATGCAAAGATAAACTAGTACACATTGAGAATAATATATAAAGAAAAGTTAAAAAGTGCAATGAGAAAAGAGGTAGGGGAGAGAGAAATATAATATTATATGTATGTATGTATGTATGTATGTATGTATGTATGTATGTATGTATGTATGTATGTATTTATGTATATGTATCAGTGGTGGAATTCAAATTTTTTTACTACCGGTTCTGTGGCCGTGGCTTAGTGGGCATGGCAGGAGAAGAATACCGTAAAATCTCCAATCAGAGGTGATATTTGCAGATTCTCTAAACTACTCAAAATTTCCGCTTCCAGTTCTCCAGAACTGGTCAGAACCTGCTGAATACCACCTCTGATATGTATATATGATTTCTCCCTTCATCAAGGTAAGTATTAGTAATTTCAGTAACATAACACCTTCTCCAACTTTTCAAAACCAATTCTCTTCATTCTATATCTCATCTTTTATCTATTAGCAAACAATAAAGATTTAGTCTTAATCAGCAAACAGACATTAGGAGCGACCAGAAATACATACACAAAGAGAATTTAAATCAATCAATCAATTTCATATTCCTTTCCTATACACACCACCTTATTATTTTCTCTAAAAATACATTAAAATATTTCATCCCATAACTTATATCTATAAACAAATCTTTAAAGTCTCACTTTTCAAACTTAATCAAGAAAAATTCTATTAAAACCTACCAGAAAAATTAAAATTTTAATATTTAAAATTAAATTATATACCTTCAAATAATGCTACACAAATTAATTTCTTATCTTCTTTATCTCATCTCAATTTAATTGCCATAGCTAATAATTTTCTTTAAAAATATAACAAATAGTTCTTCTTATTTATAAGCAAATGTTTAAAGCTTTATCCTTCAGTCCCAGTTCAAGAGAAACCCTTTAAAAGATATATCTATATCTACATCATCTATATCATTTATATTTGTATCATTTATATCAATCATATAGATTTTAATCTTGGTCAAATAAGCCAACTTTATAAACCTTTTTACATTTAAATATTTAAATATTTATTCTTTTTAAGTAATGTCCCCAAAACTGATTTCTTCTCTTTCTCTTTTCTCAGGAATTTCTTCATAAATATAACATATATATTTTGTAAATCTAACATTGTTTAAGTCTCTTTTTTGAGTTAAAATTCACACATTCAAGTCACCCCTCTAATTTATTATTTAGTTACTTAAGCTAAACTAAGTTTCATTTGTAAATCATATTTGTATATAACATTTTGGTTTTAAATTTAAAAAAAAATTTTTTTTTTATTTAAAAAAAAAAAAAAAAAAAAAAAAAAAATAAAATAATAAAAAATATAATAAAATAAAATTTTAATTTTTTTTATTTTTTATAAAAATTAATATAATATAATTTTAATGGGATTTTGAACAAACCACATGAAGTATTCTTAAAGTTATTTCAAATTTTTATTTTCCTCTTAGTCCATTTAAAATTTTACAAACTCAAAATTCTGATCTACCTTTTTGTGAATTTGACAAGAATTTGTGTTCTGTTAGAGAATTCTCTTAGTGGCTATACTACATATTGCATTTATCCAGAGCACTGTCATTGAGATACTTCTGGTGAAAGTCAGTTGCAATATTTTTGAATAGGGAAAAAGTGTTCACTTTTTTGTTTTTTTAAAGCAATTTGATTAAAAATAATCATTACAATAAGGAAAAAAACATTGTAACACTAAATAGATAATTAGAAAGAAAGAATCATTGCAAAATTTAGTTATGGAAGTATCTTCAAAGTTTACTGTGCAACTTGGAAGATTCCAAAGAATCAAAATTAAAATGATGCAGATCAGAAGCCAGGTGGGATTTGGAGAAGATAATGGACATAAGTTCAATAGCAAATGTCGACAGAGATCTTTATCAATATTACTGACTTTCCTGAAGGTTATGCTGCTTCTAGGACACGGTTTTACTGTCCCAAGTAATAAAATCAAATAGGATTGGCAATTCCTAAATGGATTCTAGGAAAGAAGAAAGCCACGTGGACTTTTAGATGTGAGTGTTATACCTCTTTGGATATTGTCCACTTCCCCATAGTGAATTTAAAATGGTCAGGATGCAATTACTCCTTTTTCTCTTTCTTATCTTTCCCCGAACGTTCCACATTTAAGAATGACACGGCATCATTGATTACAACTGCATTCAGTGTGCAGTGAGCACATATTCCATTAACATTCATAGTAGGGAATTAGAGGGTAGGACATCAAATGGGATCTTTTTCCATTTAACTGCTTACCCACATTATTGAAGCCGGCTAGTGAAAATGAAATCTCTAGATGGTACATGAGGTTGTTTCTAATAGTTGTATTTTCTCAGCACATCATCTTATTCATATATGAAACAGCATGCAATCAGGGAGAAAAGAAAAACCCTTTGACCATAAGTTGGTTAGACGTGAGGATGACATCAGTAAATTTCATTTCTGTCATGAGATATCTTGATGGGTATATATTGTGTGTTATCATGAATTACCACAGCTGCAAGGAATTATTTCCATGATCATGCTCAGGAGTACACAAACCGTTCTCTAGCTTTTAACTTAGCTGGAAAATTAAGCAATGTTTGCATTGAAAGAGGGCCTGGTTTTTGAAACGTGTATTAATATACAAGTGAAAAGTTTACTTAAAAAAAACAATGTGTGTAGGGGAAAAACATTTATTGTGATGTTCTTCCTTTTTGCATACTTTTCAATTCAAGCTTCTCAATCATTGTCTTTCTAGCCTCACAAGAGATTAAAAAAATAGAAATAATAAAAATAGAATCTTTATAAGCCAAACAATAATTAACAAGAAAAAGAGTTTTATTTTTTAGCTACTTATATCTTAAAATATATGTATTGTGTTGGTACTCTTAAGAACATTGGTACTCTTAAGAACATCACCACCCCTAATTTTTCTATTTACTGTTTCACATTCAAGATCTTGAAGAAATTATTTCTGCTTGAAGCCTCCCGATGTTGACACTGGTGATTTATCATTTCACAATAACTTGATAGCCTTGAGTTTTTCATCAAAGATAAACTTCTGTTAGTGTTGCTTTCTTCACATGGAAAATAGGATTAACTGGAAGTAGGAGCCAATAACAACTGAGGCCAATAATAATGAAAAGTTAGTTAAAATAATTAAAACCAGTTAGAATCTTATAGGTAAACTCTGACATAATTAACTACACAGGGCAAATTGTTAGTCAAAAAGAGGAGTAGAACCCTTTTTGGGTGACCATTCAAACAAAGTTATGCCATGGTATTCATGTCACAGATCTTCAAAAGCACTTCTGAAATTACTTTTGTCAGATTCAGTTGTTGCCCCTTATTTACTAACATAACTGAAAGTTACAATCTTGAATTGAAATTTCAATTTTGAACATAGTAAAACAGTGGATAAAGGAGCAACTAAAATAATCATGTGATTGGAGCATCTCTTCAACAAAGAAAGATTGAATCATTTTGGCTAGTTTTATTTATTTCTCACTAAAGGTGTTTTTGAATATCATGATCCTTGTTGTGAATACTGTGAAAAGGGGGGAAATGGTCCCTTTTTCTAGAATTCTGGAAAGCCCATGAAACTGATAATAAATAGACATTTTTCTCAAAATTGTGCACTCTATTACAGTTTACTGGTTGAGTTTTACCCAAGCTCATGAACTTTCTTACTGATTTACTCTCATTTTTGAGGTTCACACAATCCATTGAATCATAAGATAACAAAAACAGATGGGTTTGCAGAACATTCTAAAATGCTACCCCCCTATTTTATTCAAGCATAAAATAGTCATACTTATCAGGTACCAGATTTAACTAATTTAGTTAAGGTTGCTTTTTAAATTAAGCCACTGTTGTATTTTCATTGTTTAATAGTTATAGTTTTTTGTAAAAATAATAATCTTCTCAAGAGTAGTTACTAGAAAACAGAAAAAGAAAGAGATAAATGACTTTACATCCTGCTTGAATGTCCACTAGGCATTTGATGGACTACCTTTGGAAAAAATAATGATCTCCAATCTGACAGGGTTCATGTTGAATAGGATATGTAACAGAACCATTGCTTCTCCAGGTGCATATTCCATCACATATGCTCAGGACTGCTCTATAAACATGTTACCTACTTAGCAGGGGAGATACCATGACCATGAAGGTGGTTTTCCAAGGGTAAAGCTCATTTGTTGTACCTATGAACTATTTCTGTTGTAAAATCTTTACATGAAGTATTGTCAGATGACCACCCCACATTACAGCACCAACCCATGATTTGATATATTTCATCATGCACACAATTCGCTGGGTGCTGAAAGTTTTCCAGCAGATGAAACTTAAACTAATTGACAATGTCACTTTACTAGATTCCTCTTGTTTGTATCTCTTCCATTCAGCAGCTGAAGCTGGATCAATTTTCAGAGGCTATCAGGGAGAAGAGGGCATTTACAAACTAGCTGCAGCTCTCACTATAATGATCTCAGACATGGCACTTTCCACTTCTGATTCTCAAAAATCATTTGGAAATAACTCAATGCTAGTTGAAGCTTCTATTAGTGCACACAGCAGTAATCCAATCTTGGAGTGACAAAGGGATTACTGTGATTAGGTTTATATCCCAAAGGAAAGGTTGCAGTCTCGTTACTAAATCTGGAGTTTATGGGGAAGGAAGATAGCAGCTTTCATCAACACCCACTTGCTGGGTATTCAAAAAAGACATTACTACTTTGAAATTCTGAGACAAGTCTTTGGGATGCCACAGCTTCCTATAACTGGGTGCTTCCAAATGTGTACATATTTATCAGCACAGGAATCTCATTAACTATGTTATCTGGGAATGCATTCCCAACATATCTATATACACCAGGTTGGAGAAAAGAATAAAAACTAGCTTTGTTATCACATTTTCCTTTTTCTCACTTTTACATAAATACTATATGTTATCTATTCACTTATTTTTACTATCTTATGGACTAGATCTAATTATTAGGATAACTTTTAATTTTATTTCATTACAACACAATAGGAACCCCATAGGATAAGTTTAGACCAACCAGAAATATAATAGTGGATATAATACATACAAAAATAGGGTTTGATTGGGAAAAAAAATCAAAAACTGATTATTAAGTTACTGTGTCATTTCCATCAGATGTTCCATCTCTTCTACTGGTATAACTAGAATATTAGAATGTCTCATCACTCCAAGACATGCCCTGAGACAAAGGATTGTCTGGTGCTTGTTCATCCACAGTTTATAGTTTATTATTGCACACATGGCTTATACCTAGCAGTCCTCTGGACAACAGTTTCCTGCATTTTAATATCTGCTATCTCTGTCTGATTGTACTAATTGTGAGGAAAACCGTATGTATTAATCATATAGTAGAACAGATCAACACTATTACTGACATGCAAACTTTATTACCAGGCATTGGTTTCAAATTATCTGAAGCAGACACCCAACCTAACAGCCTCATTTCATGTTGTTCTCAAATCATTTTCAACTTTTGTGCAGTGCAACAGATAACTTCAGGCCAGGAGAGAGAAAAGGTGCCAGAAAGAAAAAATAAAGGGATCAGAGATATAAGCTTTAAACTCTGTTTATCTCAATGGTTCCCACCATATTGCTGATAACAGCTTACCTTTGAAAATAGAGCCTTCAACTAACCTCATTTTGTATAGAGCAAATGATTGTAAACTGCTAATCTTGACTGATGTCTATAGGAAGCAATAGCAATCCCATAGCAGTAGGTTAGATGTGAAATCAAAACAAGGCAACAACATATTGTTTCCATATTATTTTTGATAAATGGTAGATAAAGGTAGATGGTAGACAGACTAGTGCATCAGGCTAAAAACAGGAGAACGATACAAGCCATCTGGATAATCTTCAACTAGTCACTTTTTCTAAGAGGCAATGGCAAACCAGTTCTGAAAAAAACTTGCCAAGAAAACTGCAGGGACTTGCCATGCAGCCTTCAAGAACCAGACAGTATTAAATGGAAGGGGGAAAAAGATGGATACTTTATATTTGTGTAGTCAACAGGAGCTGAATTCAACTCAAGGGATCATTTATCTCATTAGAATGCTGAGAAGAGCAACAAAGATGATTAGGGGACTAGAGGCTAAAACATATTAAAATGGTTCCTGGAATTTGGTCTGTCTAGTTTAATGAAAAAAGGACTAGGGGTGATATGATAGCAGTGTTCCAATGTTGGGTTGCCACAAAGAAGAGAGAGTCAAGCTATTATCCAAAGCACCTGAGGGTAGAACAAGAAGCAATGGGTGGAAACCAATCAAGGAGAGAAGCAACCTAGAACTAAGGAGAAATTTCCTGCCAGTAAGAACAATTAATCAGTGCAACAACTTCCTCCAGAAACTGTAGGGTTTTTAAAAAGAGATTGGACAAGCTTTTGTCTGAAATGGTATAGCATGAGGAGGGGGTGGACTAGAAGACCTCCAAGGTCTCTTCCAACTCTGTTGTTTTGTTATTCTATCTTTATTCTAGAAGATGAAACAAATATAGAGTTTGTTATCTCCATGCAATATCATGAATACACTATGTAACTACCTGTATATAAAGTATATACTCTTTCAAACATTTTTTCAGTGCTGTTAAAAATGAGGGACTAGCATGGAAAATGGCTGAACTAGATAAATATTCTACAGTCATTCTCCTGTTAATTTCTCACTAAACATATGGTATTTGTTATTTTTCTTGCATTTAGCATAACAGGTGGTATATTCATTATAGGACTGAAAAGACCAAGGTAATTATTTCTCCTTCCTGCTCCCTTCTTGCCTCTCACTATCACTGGCTTGATCAACTGAGTCCAAGTATCTGTTATACAGATTCATTACAAAACAAAGTAGATTTTGTTGGAAATAATCTCCATTCTGATCAACCATGTCTACTATCTTGCAACAGTTTTTAAAACTCTTGCTCTGTCCAAAAGTCTTGACTTTTGAAAGGGTTAATTTGTTTAGGTTCACCAGGGTAATAGCAGATATTCTCACAACTATCTCTTTAAATCCAGCCCTTGATAATTAAGGTTCCCAGTAGAGACTGAGATTTGTCTGCTTTTATCTTTCCTATTTTCCTCATCTCTTTTTTCTTACAGGGATGAACCCCAGTTTTCAGGGGATTTCATTGAAAAAACATTAATAAAAACAAGTTTTCTGCTAAAATATCTTTCTAACATTTGTTGAAGGACAAGTGCAACCAATGGCCTTTATTATATCTGGGAACAAAATGTCAAAATTAGAACTCATTCTGTTGAGAGAAAGAAATTAATCTATTCAGCTATATCAAAATTGAAGAAGGATGATAGAAGATTCACAGTGTGATCAGGGCACCAACTCAATTCCAAAAGGGGCTTCACTTACCCATACAAGAATGCAAACTCTCCAAATTAAATCTTAAATGGGGGTGGATATGGCAGCATTGCAGTAACTGTAACATTAAAGTACCTAAACTATGTTTTGCTGAGCCAAGTGTTCTTTTGTCAGCTTTTTTTTTAAACTTTATTTTATTTATAACCAGAAATCCATTTGTGATAACAGAAAATAAATTAGTGCTATTTGCATGCGGTTGGGATCAAAAAAGACAAAGTGGAAATTTGGATTACACAGAACTGGCTGTCATTTTGACTTTGTAGATATTTCTGCTGTGGATCCACTCCAAAATGTATTCATTTAATTGCAGCACAGTTTAATTTACCTCACTATGTAATAATTTGCAACATTTTTGTGGTATCCAAATAGTTTGAACCCAGTTCATATGTAATAAGAAACTATGGTTTAACATATCTGGAAAAAGCGCATATAATAAAAGAAAAAGAAAAATGCTCCAATAAATCAAAATTTTATCTAATTGTAAGAGTATTTAGTAACATGTAGGCCATGGAAAGAGCAGAAATTAAACTGCTGAGAAAAGAACAAAATTTCATTTGATAAAACAGCTTGTAATAAAATTTTATTGAAGAAGTTTTCAATAAAATTAATACACATATTAGAAAGGAAACAAGGAAAATAAGAAAAATAGTTTTTAAACGTAATTTTATTGAAGAAATTTGTAACAAGATAAAAGCAATACAAATATTAAAAAAGAAAAAGAATCCATTTGACAAAAGACTTTTAATGAATCTTTCAGAAGTCTGAACTTTTGAAAAGAGAAAATTTTGCAAGACAGCTATGTTATTCATCCTTCTGTAGTAGACCTTTAAAAATGTTATTCTCTATTTTGTTCAAGAACTTGTTTCAGTTCACTGTTTCAAACCAATTGTAAAAAAATGTCACTTTTCAAGTTTGTAGATGACCTATCTCTTCTCTTATATTAGGAGTCATGGTGGTGCAGTGGTTAGAATGCAGGTTACTTCTTCTGACTGACTGCAGTTTGGCAGTTCGATTCTCACTGGATTAAGGTTGACTCAGCCTTCCATACCTCTGAGGTTGGTAAAATGAGGAGTCAGATTTTGAGGGGCAATATGCTGACTGTAAACTGCTTAGCGAGATCTGTAAAGCACTATGAAATGAAATATATGTCAAAGTGCTATTGCTAAGGGCTATGATACTAATTATATCATCGTTATTCAGTTACATTGCTTTGCAAATAGGAACTAACAATAGCCCTAACCCTCATGAAATGTGTCACCTGGTAAATAATTAAAAATCTGTTATCCTAAGGAAGATTGTAGCCTAAAAGATTGACTAGAAAACATTTACAATTGATGGTCAAAATATAGTAATAGATCCAATGCTGAATACATATTTTTAATGAACCTATTTCTAATATAGTTCTATGGCAGATGTTGGGAAAATTTAGAGCTGTGACCCAAAAATACCTAGAGTCCATCAGGTTGGCAAAGACTGTTGGCAAAGATAATATTTTTTGAGACACTGCAAGGCTAACAGTATGGAAAAGTGGCCAAGGGAACTTTATAAACAAAGGCATAGTATGTAAAGTTATGTCTAGGTCTTGAGGAATATCTGTGACTCTTCAGATGTCATTGAACTGTATCTTCCAGTATCCCTCTACACTGGCAATGTTAGCTAGGGCTGCTTGATTCATTCAGTGACAACTGAGAAGAAATATGTTCTTCATCCATAGTATCAGGAATCAGTTTGCTAATTCCTAAATAAATGCAGTTTGGCCCTATAAGATATTATGAATTTGGGATTTATTAAAAAAAAGCATTACACCAATCCAGATACGGATAGTCTAAATTGACAAAGGCACAAAACCATTGCAACAATCTTCTCAATAAAATAAAATGTGTGTTTTCTCAAATTCTTTTGAGATACTTAAATGTCGTAAAACTGAGTAATGTTGAACATAAGATATTATGTTATTCAGTTACATTGCTTTGCAAATAGGAACTAACAATAGCCCTAACCCTCATGAAATGTGTCACCTGGTAAATAATTAAAAATCTGTTATCCTAAGGAAGATTGTAGCCATGACTTTGGAAATTTTGTAGCATCTTGTAAAATCTTGCCCAATAATCTTGAAATATTATGATAGCTTGATTTCTGAAAGTAGGTTATTTGTGAATCTGAATTTTAGAAGGTTTTTTTCATGCATATCTCAGGCCAGATAGAGAATTGCACATATAAACAATTACCACCAACAGTTTCCAATCCTGGTCCTGTATTGGAAGTCTATAGCCTCATCCTAATTAGCAGGTGGTAGGCTATTGGATTTAGCCCCTTCCCTTTTTCATATTAAAATTCTGATTATAGAATTTTTTCTTATAGCCAAGCTTCATGAATTCCTATGAATCAGTGCCTGAATATGTGAAATGATATCTTCATATAGATCTTAAATACATGAAAGTAGTGATGGTTGGCTTCTAAAAACATGGGCTCTGGTCTTCATAAAGCCTGAGGCTAGCTGGCTGGCTGGCTGGCTGGCTTTCTCTCTCTCTCTCTCTCTCTCCTCACTCTTTCCTTTCTCTCCCTCCCTCCCTCTTTCCTTCCCTATTCAATTTCTACAACCACCCATCACAGCAAAATGATTCAGGGAGCCTCTAAAACTATAAAAATATCCAAAGAATAAATACATACAGCAACCAAGATAGTTAGCCAACAAACAATACAGCCAAGAAATAGGGGCCTTAAAAGATTCTGAGCAGTGAAATTTTTAAAGCTAGAGGCCAACAGGGTTGGAGCCATTCTAATCTCCAAGGAGAGTATTCTGCGAAGTAGGAACTACAGCTTAGTTTTAAGGCTTTAATTCTGAAAAGAAGTGAGTTTTTCCAATGCAGGTGGTTTGGAAGATATGCATATTAATCTGAACATTACCAAAACAAAATGTTGAAAAGGTTGATGGATAAAATGTTTAATGACTTACTTTAACCTCTGAGATATAAGTGAAGTATATATGTAAAATGAAACAGACTGGATTGGATTCAAAGCAAAATTAAAAATATTTTAAATGGTATGCTAGTATCCAGAAATACTAAAAATAACATATCTAGAAATGATCCTCTATTCTTTGTAAAATAAAAAGTCCACTTTAACTGGTATGCATTATCTTTCACCTTAGAAATAATAATAAAAGCAAATATTCTATATAATTGTTTCCAACTGATCAAAATTGGAAGCTATATCAAATTCTAGATATAAAACACTATCTACATTATTGTTATCCTTTGTCTAACAGACATTAGTGTTATTACATTCATTTTGCCAGACAGGACCTACCAGTATGGTATGCTCAATTATCTGTTCTTAACGGCAACACATTATTTTAATATAAAGTTTTCACTGCCGTCAGCAAATATTGTGTATTTTGTTTAAATTGACATGTCACATCTTATTATAAATTATACAGAGAAATGGAGGAGCCTCTCTGGGTTAGACCGAATCATTTACTGTGGTTTGGCTCACCCACACAGCATATTTTCTGCCAGCAAGCCTCAACAAGCCGATGAGAAAATAGCCACACAAAAAATAAATAAAAAGAATTGAAATGTTGATATATGAGCTAATGAGAAATTGTTTACTCATTTTATGAAATTAAAAACAGAACTTCCAGAATGTTCACCTCCTCCTGTTTATAGAAAACATAAATATTTACTATATAAGACATCTAATAACTATGATGTACCAGCTTTTAGTTTTTTTTCCAAGCCTCCAGACAAATGGGCTTTCTACCTCAAATGCCACTTTATATGTGTTAGCCAAAATTGGATGTCAGGATTTGTGTTTAAAAACAATAACATCTGAAAATAAAGTGGCAATATTTAAAGGTCCTCATTGATTGTAGTTTATTATGCAATTATCTTAATGCTGAGCTCAAGGGGAAATGGAAACCACAGATCACAATCTGAAATCAAGACAGTGAGACTAAACAATTCTTCCCCAAGTGTGCTTTTGTATCTGCTGTAGTTACTGATTATACAATTGAATCAACTATTAAATGTCATATGCTATTATAAAAGCAAAAGAGCTGTTAAAGCTTCAAAATCTTTTATCAATCTTAGCAAATTGATGCAATGTATTTCCTGCTTCCGTTCACCTGAGCATCACTTAAGAAAAAAAAAATCCATGAAAAAAGGGTGAGGGATGATCATTGAATTATTGATCAATCAAATACTACATAAAGGTGATGTCTTGTTTTGGTTTTTACTAAATTTGAGATCTCAGAAAACTTCCATAAAATTAGACTGAAAACATCTACGCAGTCAATAAAATGAAATAGTTCACCTATAAGATTTTCTATATAATAATTTAGTTATTGGAATATTTCACGAAGAAAAACAAGAAAGTACTGAGGAACACAGCACACTCAGAAAAGGGTGTTTAACTTTAAAAAAACCCCAAATGCTTAAGTTTAGTTAAAAAGCATTAGGCCATACAATGTATATTAAATGTATGGATATGAAATATAACATCTTAGTCACTGTGAAGGAAATAGCTTTGGTGAAAGAGCAGACGAATAGATTTATGAGAGAAGATAAGCAAAATGCAAGACAATTTTTGTTTGTCTAGTAAACTGGACATGAGACACTTCTGTAGCATTTATGTGAAATAAAAGTATCAACAACCTTTGATTCACCCAGATGTCCTGAAATCACATAGCTATGGAATTGTATTCAACAAAATGATTTGAGCAATGATTTCATATATTTATTTAAAACATTTATATGGCTATCCATATTAAAATCAAACTCTGGGCAACTTGCAATGGTGACAAACATTAAAGCTGCTATGAGACAGAAGATTAGAAGAGATAGAAGATAAACTCTCAATGACTACTATAAAGGCTACGTAACATTTTGACTATGTACTCTTTCTGACATCCCAATCAGAGGCAGTCTACCTTTCAGTATCAGTTCCTGGAAAATATAAGCTGGTGATGCTCTCTTTAGGGCATTCCATAGGCACTTGACTGGCCATTGTGAGAAAGATGCTGTGGGTTTTGAGTTGGCAATAGGACTGTTCTTACCATCTACTGTTGTGGTTGGCGCAGTGGTTAGAGTGCAGCACTGCAGGCTACTTCTGCTGATTGCTGGCTGCCTGCAATTTGACAGTTCGAATCTCACCAGGCTCAAAGTTAACTCAACCTTCCATCCGTCCAAGGTGGGTAAAATGAGGACCAAGATTGTTGGGGGCAATATGCTGACTCTGTAAACCACTTAGAGAGGGCTTTAAAGCATTGTAAAGTATCTAAGTGCTATTGCTACAGTACAATCTTTTTATCTTTCCAAGATGTTATTGATTTATCAGAGAAGCACCTGATTAGTCGAAGTGATCCCACTTGCCTACAGGATTCATTGGATGATATTGGGTTAGCCCAAACTATCTCACATTATTGTTATTATTGGGTTTAAATGAGGGTTGTGCCTTATATACATAAGCTTGGCTATTAGAAAAAAGAAACACCAGGTGAATAATATGTATTTTTATTAAAATCATTATTTGAAGTTAGAGATGAGGAGAAAGCTGTCTCTCCCAGTACTGTGTGAATACCTATGTCATACCCTTCCATTTAGAGTTAGGGTTAGGGTACATTTGTATTGTCGTACAAATTCCAATTATATTTTTCCTGCACATATTCCATTGTGTATGTATCTTTATATAATTTTATAAAACTTCCTGAAAATTATGATTTTTGTGTAGCCATGTTATTCTAAGTACAAAAAACTTCCGAATCATCCAAAGGCATGTAATTATTTGAAGAAACATTTAAACATAATCACATTCAAATGTGTGAAACAGATTATCATTTGTGGAATTCTTGGTATTGTCTGAGTTTGGCTGATTGCTTAGAGATGTTTCATTACCCAACTAGGTAACATCATCTGTGAGAGTGAGTGTGGGGTTAGCTATCTGTTCATAGATCATAGCTTGCCCTACCAGTTTAGTGCAGTGTGATTTCTTCTTTGGTGATTGCTTGATTAGATTATTGTTTTCTGCCTGATTGTTCATCTGATATTCATACCTGCTTGACATTTGATCTCTTAAAATGCAAGGATTCTTTCTTAACTCTTGCTATCACAGTGTTCTACATTTAATTATTTATTTTTGTTATATTTGCTATCAAACACACTTATGTCATTGGTCAAGATATGGTCTAGTACCAGGGAGACTGATTTTATAGTGTACTTTTTTCAGAATGTGTAAACCTATAAATTTATAATTTTATTAATAAATTTTCACCTTAAAACCTTTAGAAGTTAAAAAAAGTTTAAAAGTTTAAAAACTTTTTTGAGAGTTATATAAATTCTTCCTACTGGGAAAAATGTTAATAAGATTATTCTGAAAGGTTTCCCAAAATGTGGCTGATAGAGCATTCTTAACACATTACATTCTTTGAATTTACATTATTAAATCAAAGTAAGTGGAAACTTTGATGGTTGTAGATGATTAAACTAGTTGGATGATAGCATTGGATTTGCACTAATCTATCATAATACTAGTAGATACAATTCTAGTATATCAGTAGTTTATGACAGGAGTCATACTCATGTATAATTCATATGCATCCACAATATTTGGAGGGGAGAGGGAATAAATGCACATAATATATGATATACATGTATTTACAGCATATAAACATTTTATATTATGCAAAATATTTCCTTCTTTCCCACTTCTTGCTTCTCTTTTTTCTGTATCATCCCAGCATTAAATATGAATTCATTCAAAATTTTATGGCAAAAGAAATGCATATTTTTAGTGCAAACTTAATAATGTTGTATTTAAAAATAGCCAAGTCCACTTTTCCTTTTACTTATTTATTTATCAATCACATTTCTACACTGCCCATTTCACCTCTGTGACTCTTTTCAAAAAATAATATCTTCCCAGCCTGCTAAACATGGCAGTAAGATGCCCTCCAATTAATGAAAAAGCACAATGAGAATTCCATCATGATGTTCTCCATTCAATGTGAATAGCCAGAAAGGCTGCAGAACTCGTAACTAAATCAGTGCAGGAATACTACCCACAAGACCCAAATTTGTCAAACTGAATAAATGCTGGTAGTGAAAATATTAAGAATTTCTTTGGATTGATATGTTCCATCATGTCAGTTTTAATCCTTAATGACTACATACATAGATATTTTCTATGACGATTTACTTGGTCTTTTCAGCACGGCCTTCATTGCCATGTTATCCATCCATATTTCTGCTCAGCCTGGCACTAAAATAGGCCTTTTTCTGACCCATTTATGTACACATTTTTTCTTCTTTTCCTAAAGAAGAGATGTTAAACTTTTCCTGATTTAAAAACAGAAGAAAACAGAAAATCAACTTGGCTATAATTTTTGGCACTGTTCATTCCAGCCAGGTGCTTTGGAGACCACAAAAAGACTTTTGTAGGCTAGATGTGACTTCCACATTTTCACATTTCTGCCTTAAAGAATGGTCAATAACAGGGGGAACATTTTGTCAGAACATCCAACTAACTATCTCACAAGTATTTGTTTCCTGGTGTTCCAGAGTTTATGCAATGTAAAGATTGTTTCTTTTGAAATATGTTTCCTTTTTAAAACACAAACACAAACAAATCACTGCCTATTAAATGTTTAATCCCTTTAAAGTTCTTACCTGTTAACAGACAACAGGTTATCACTCTTGTTATTCATAGGTCTTTAAAGCCTTGTAGCTTAGCTATCTTCTGACTCTTGATCTGTAGATTTCCATCCATGGCTAGAATGCCATAGATGTTATTTTGGTCCCCAAATTAGTCCATAGAATTTAGCAATCTTTCTGCCATCCTTTATGTCTCAAATCAGCCATATTCCTATTTGTTTCAGTCTTTAAAAAAATTCTGTAAAAAGGGCTTTAAAAAAGTGATGACAAGTTTGTAGTCCTACCTTGATCTCCCTTTGGTGGCAGCAATATAATTTGCATAATATTTTCATTGCACTTTTATCTTATGATCCATGTAGCAATAGGATGTTCTTTTCTCCCTTACTATCTGTCAAGAGACATTGATTAAAATGGAATGATTTCTATTGAAACTGGTTTTAAAATAATGGCAATTCTAGATTTTGAGGATTGATATGACTAATTCCACATATTAATTAGAATGAAATAAATGTTTTATAAATCTGAACATATACTGGAAAGAATTTTATTCTTTAGCAATATTTTGTTTCAACTGAAAGACGGTATACTTTGGCCAAGGGTTAGCATCAGAGTTGTGAGAAACAGATCTCCTGGGACCCATGACCTATGTGCTGGCAGAAAAACAAGCAGGGTTATTTTACCAACTTTCTTCAGAAAAAGGAGAAATTCTCCAACTAGTAGAGCTCACTGTTACAACAGTATCTTTTATTTTCCTAAAAATTTTTTGCAGAAGCAGTGTTGGCATAATAACAGTCATTTTGGATTATGCATAATGTTCAGAAAAAAATGAATCATGATGAAGGAGATAAATATTTGAAGAAAATCTTGTAAATGTATTCTTACCCTGAAGAGAAGAAACAATTCTCAGTACTTTTCTTAAAAAAGTATCTTCTGAGAGAACAGAGCATGCCTCATAATGCCACTGAGGACATCAATAAGGAGAAGCTTCTATTCCTGCCAGGCCCAGTAAATGTTGCACAGTAGGATTTTCATTGGGTTCATAGCACTAGAGGAAGGCTTATAATCATACTTACTTTGCTGTAGATCACTATCTATTCTCTCCCCTCACATAGAAACTATTTATATTAGGAGAGAGAAAGAATTAAATTTGATCGTGGACAATTATCATGACAAATTTGGCTCTGGGAGTAGAAATTTGTCCTTAATACATGCTCAGTTCCATTCTATTTCTTCATAATGCATTTTAAAAATAAAAATACACAGAATGGTCACACTTCATTTATATTACACAAAAGTATTTTTTTTGTTAGCTATTTCTTTAAAATGTGCATTTTTGTCTTCATTTTATCTGCAAATACAACTTTTGTTTTGTTCTGAAATATAATTTCAGAATTTTAAAAAATAATAAAAATGAATTCTAATATATATTTTATTCCATAAAATACACATTGGATTCCATTTTTCCATACTAATATTCATTTCTATTTTCTTTTGAGAAGATAGATCATAATTCTTAATAAACACCGAGAAATACCAACTCATTCAATTTTTTTTAAAATTTGGGGAGTTGTCATGGTGTAAATAATAATGGACAGAAAAATTACACTTTGCTTTGTAGATTGCTAATGTGCCAATAAATTTTATTTTACTTAAACATTTAGGAAAAAATACAAATTTATCTGTGTAAGGAAGTTTATCTGTATGTAAGGATCAGGTACTGATGTTTGGAAGCTTAAGCATGTGTTTCAAATATATAATCTTTTTTTTTTAAAGGGCCATTCAGTGTATTTCTTATTACAGGTTAAATCTAGGTTAACAAATCATAGTGGCCTCAGCAGTCTTCTAGTCAACCCCCCCTACTCAAGGCAGGAAACCTATACCACCTGATCAAATGGTTGTCCAGTCTATTTTTGAAAACCTCCAGTGATGGAGCACCCACAATTCCAGAAGGCAAACTATTTCATTTATTGTTTTCACTGTCCAAACATTTCTTCTAGATTAGATCACTCTTTAACAAACTTCCACCCTCCAAGTTTGCTGTTTAGCTCCTGGACATATTGTTACCAAACTAGGTAACAACTTCAGAGGGGTTTTGAGGTGAAGTGTCTTGTTCAGTTATATAGGTTCTGGGTGGTCATTTGGTCTTGTGACTGGTTGAATAACAAGACTGATTGGGTCACAAGGCTTATTAAATCTCAAGACTGGTTGATTAAGCTGAAGTCATTGGCCATGCCAAAACCCATCAGGCATACAAGTTTATAGAGGTCTGGCACTCTACCAATGGGTCCCTCAACAAACACATTGACTTAGAACTAGCTATGAACCAATAAAGAACCAATACCATCAACTGATGATAGAACCGACCATCCCCTCATCAGTTGAATTCCGCACTTCACAGCAACCAGACAGATGTCACAAAATCACAAAACCAGAATCAGTCTTGTGATTCAATCAACCTTGTGACTGATTAGCTGATTAGCTGAAATCAGTTAACTTGAACTAATTGGTATGTCATTGTTCTGTTCAAATTTTAATTGCATTTGAAAGAGCTTTAAATTTCATAAAATAAAATCATTCAATACTTTCCCCAAACTATTCTATCTTCCATCTCTTCTCAATTAGTTATGATTAAGTCAAG
This sequence comes from Notechis scutatus, assembly GCF_049901735.1. NCBI lineage: Eukaryota > Metazoa > Chordata > Lepidosauria > Squamata > Elapidae > Notechis > Notechis scutatus. Next base: position 177,127,565 of record NC_142011.1, on the reverse strand, counting down.
AATAACTGATTCTCTAATTCCTGCCTTCTTTCCACATAGGAGAAATTTTCAAAACAGGTCAGCAATTTCCTGGAAGGACTATGCTTGGCAGAATTTGTTTCCCAACAGATGTTGGGGGAATTAAAGTCCATTAACACTATTGCTTCATGCTTTTTTGAAAGTTTGCTTTTAGAGACCATTATCCTCATCTTCTACTTGGTTGGGTGGCTGGTAGTAAATTCCAAAAATGGTATTGTTTTTATTTCTTCTACCATTTATTTTAACCTAGATGCTTAATAGCATTTCCTTTGTTGCTTCTGTTCCTTTTAAACAATTGCTGTATTCTGGTAAGAATAACAGCCTCATAAGCCCTCGTTTATACCTATTCAATTATATTTAGTTTCTTTTGTAATAAGTTCATGCTGATTTTGTTTATTTCCCTTGTTCTCAGCATTAGAGTATATACAACAAAGACCATGGACTTTATGTATCAGTGTTGTTCTTGATTGTAATTGTCATTTGTACTGCTAACTCTACTGACTTCTGTAGTGCATAAAACTTTATCTGAAATTTGTCCATAGAATTAAAGGCAAAGTTCTCCTGACCTACTTCACTATAGTTCAGCCAAAATATTCTTCCCAGTATTTTGAGATACAATGTAATGCTCCATAATACTTCATCATTCAGGGAATGCAACTTATGATTCCCTAAAACTCAATGTTTTAAATTAATGCCATTTTTCTAATTAATATTCCTTGTTTTTATTTCAGGTTTTCAGGTTTTTTTCTGTGAATTATAAAATGGATAAGAACAAGAGCTGAGTCACAAAATTATTTAGTTTTCTTTCTGGATTTGTTATACCCAGGATGACAGGTTGTAGGTCCTCTTGAGCAATACAATTTCTCCTTATAGGAGAATGACCTGTATATGTAGAAGTAAAGAAATTATCTATATAACTTCTTTAATTTTGGAATAATTTTGAATCCTAGAATTATCTAATTTTATGATGATCAGGATTTTGAAGGACACAGCAATAGAGCATGGGATTTTATTACTAATAGTAAATTCATTTACATTACTTCTATGTTTTTTTAAAAAAATAAGCTGTTGTACCTTTCTGTTGTTATCCCATTATATAGCAACATGCTGATTTTTACAAGTAGCAAGAAATGTAACTGATCAGTTATGCAGTCCTACTTTTGCAATGTGACATATTATATTGTTTTGGTACTGACAGAATATTAAAAATAAGGCTCAATGTAATGGTAAGAGTGAGAAATGAATTGAAGTGTACAGTGCTTTCTTCTCCAATGTGTAATGTGCATTGTTAAAATCATTTGAAAAACTCTTGTCAGAAATTTTGCACAACATTTGTAGAGGGCTTTCTTTACCCATTATCAAAGGGTTTTCAACACCAAGGGCTGATCTCTCAAGAGTGAGATGCTATAATCATGGAACTGGAAGTGTCACCTATCATTTTCAAGAATCACATGCAAGTGAAATATAGAATTTTAAGCAGATAATTTTAGTGCTTAACAAGAGATAAAATTGCTAACTTCTGTATGTATCACAGAATTCCCAGCCTACCCGCTGTTGCTATAAGATTCCTTGTTAAGCATATACTGCAAATTAGAAAAAAAAAATAATTTTTATTTTTTAAAACAAAATATCCAACATATGTACAGAACATATCTTATGCTGTAAATCTAATCTGTTGTGTGTACCAAGCATACCTTCCCTTAACTTCTCAATAAATGAGTGTTTCAATTAGCATAGCAAAACAACTTTTTTGACTACAAAGGAATTTTTTGTAAATAATATTTCTTTTATCAATTTTTTCACTGGGAATCACTGGTGATGCTGGAACCTTTCTTTTCAGAGATTATGACTAGTCATTTAGACTTGTAGAATTTAGTTTCTTCTTGTAGCAGTTGGATTATCGCCATGCTTCAGCTCTCTTGTTTTCTCAGAATTGCTGTTTAGTTCTAAAATAATCAAAATAGCATCTTGCAGGTAAACACATCCATATCACATGTTAAAACTGCATAGGGTAGCATTTTTAGAAAATGTTATCATTATTAAACTGATTTGTTTGGTTATATATCATTATTGGTTTAATTATTTATTTATTTATGAATTATTATGGATATATATGACATTTCATTCCAGAGGGACCTATATATCCTTGTACAGTAAAATGTTTAAAAGAAATAATAATAATAATTATTATTATTATTTCCCCAATATAAAGTACTGCCTTCATGTATTTGTGGGGCTTTTTTGCTCTGAAGAAGATGAGAGCTATGCCGGAGATTCATTTATTTATTTATTTTATTTATTTATTTATTTGATTTGCCAATTGTTTACAAGATAATAAGTATAAGTGTATACATAGTTGTGAATACATGAAATGGGTACATATAAGAAAAATAAAAAGAATAAGAGAAACAATAGGACAGGGACGGTAGGCACGTTGGTGCGCTTATGCACGCCCCTACAGACCTCTTAGGAAAGGGGTGAGGTCAATAGTAGACAGTCTAAGGTTAAAGTTTTTGGGGTTTGGGGAAGAAACTACAGAGTCGGGTAGAGTATTCCAGACATTGACCACTCTATTGCTGAAGTCATATTTCCTGCAATCAAGTTTGGTGCGGTTAACTTTGAGTTTGTATCTATTGTGTGCTCTTGTGTTGTTATGGTTGAAGCTGAAGTATTCATTGACAGGTAGGACATTGCAATGTATGATTTTATATACCATGCTTAAATCAGACCGAAGACGGCGTAATTCAAGGTTTTCTAGTTCTAGAATTTCAAGTCTGGTGGCATAAGGTATTCTACAACGAGTAGAGGAGTGGAGAACTCTTCTTGTGAAATATTTCTGGACTTTCTCAATTGTGCTAATATCAGATACGTAATGTGGGTTCCAGACTGATGAACTGTATTCGAGTATTGGTCTAGCAAATGTTTTGTATGCTCTGGTTAGTAGTGTGATATTACCAGAGAAAAAGCTACGTAGGATTAGGTTAACAACTCTTAATGCCTTTTGGCTATGTAGTTGCAGTGGGCTCTAGCACTTAGATCATTAGAGGTGAGTATTCCAAGGTCCTTTACAGAGCTTGGGTCATCAACAAGATCTTGACTATTCAGCTTGTATTTTATTTTCTGATTTTTTTGCCAATATGTAAGACAGAGCATTTATTTGTTGAGATTTGAAGTTGCCATTTGTTTGACCATTCTGATACATAGTCAAGATCTTTTTGTAGGGTAGCAGTATTGTCTGTGGTATTGAACAGCTTTACATCATCAGCGAAAAGAATGCAATTGCTCTTAATATGATCACAGAGGTCATTTATGTAGAGTATGAAGAGAGTTGGTCCTAGAACACTGCCTTGGGGGACACCACTATTGACAGGTACAGAATTTGATAGGACGCTCCCAATTTTGACCATTTGTTGTCTGTTTGACAGGAATGCTTCTATCCAGTTATTCAGTTGTCCAGAGATACCATAGGATTTTATTTTTAGGAGTAGTTTGTCGTGTACCACTGAATCAAAGGCTTTACAGAAGTCTATGTAGATTGCATCTATTGCTTTGCCCTGGTTGAGTTGTGTCGTCCATATGTTTTTGCAGTGTAAGAGTTGCAGATTACAGGATAGTTTTTTTTTTCTGAAACCAAATTGTTTATTGGAGAGTAGGTTGTTTGTCTCTAAGTGGAGGATGATGGATTGGTTAATAATTGATTCCATGACTTTACAGGTGACGCAGCATAAGGAGATTGGTCTGTAATTTTCAACTAGGCTTGGGTCTCCCTTTTTGAAGATGGGGATGACTGTGGCTTGTGACCATAGGTTAGGCAAGGAGCTGGTCCTGAAAGATTTTTCAAAGATTATGCTTAGAGGTTTGGCTATGGCAGTGGATAGCTTTTTTAAGAAGTAGGCACATATTCCATCAGGTCCAATAGATAGAGATGGTTTTAGATTGCGTAGTGCTTTTTCAACATTGTCTTCTGTAAAATCGATATGTATTAGATCATTGTTGTTATCTGTGGTACGGCTAGGAAATACTGGGCATGATCCATTGCTGTTTACAAATACTGAGCTGAAGAATGTGTTAAAGATGTTGGCTTTAGTGGTGTCGTCGTTGCAGACTTTACCATCAGGTCCTATCAAGGGTGGGATAGACCTTGAGTCTTTTAGTTTGTTGTTTACAAAATTGTAAAAAGCACGGGTGGAATTGGTGCTTAGAAGGTTTTCCTCTTGTTTAATGTGATAATTGATGCATTCGGTCTTTATCTGGTGGCATAAATTTTTGTATCGGCTTTTGAAATTGGCAATGTGACCAGATTTGTTTTTCCGCCAGAGTGATCTCTTTTTGGATTGAAGTTTCCTTATTGTTATGGGTAATCTGCTTTTTTTGTTTTGTTTTGGGAGTTGTTGTTGGTACATATAGTTTGATGACTCTTTTGACTTCAAGTAAAAATATGTTGTAATGGTCTTCAACAGTATTGCATCCAGTGAATAGAGATTGCCAATCAAGGGATGAGAGATCGTTGTCTATAAGATCATAGTTGCCTTTTTTGAAGTTACAATTGGGGATTACATCATTGTGGTGATTTTTGTGTGGGCGTATGTTGAGACAAAAGTCAATCATATTGTGGTCACTGCTGGAAAAGGGTTCTTTAGTTTGTATTCCGTAAATTAAATTCAAACTATTGCAGAAGATGAGATCGAGGCAGTTGTTTAGTCTAGTGTTGTTGGTTACTAGTTGTTCCAGTCCCAGATTTGTAATAGAATTGTAGAAGGTTGTGTGTATGATTTCAGTTGTACATTCATTTAGGGTCCAGTCAATATGAGGTAGATTGAAATCACCAGGAAAGATAAAAGGGTATGGGCAGGATGCAGCCCATGTTAGTAATGTATTTAGCTTGTTTACATGTTCGATGTCATAATCAGGTGCTCTGTAACATAGTAAGAATTGAATTGTGATATTTAAGGATAGTTCACAGATGATGGTCTCAGGAAGAGCAAGCTCCTGGGTAACTTGGATATTTTTTAGATGTAAGGACTTTTTATAGAACATAGCAACACCACCTCCTCTACGAATTTCACGATCTGAAATTAGACAGATCCAGTTCGGGTCTACATGATTTGCAGAGATATGGAAACTCATTGGATGATTCTAGGTATTGAATCATTTGCTCAGGTACTCCCAAGCAGTCATGATGAGCGTATTTTTTACACAGAGAACATTTGATGGAGTTTTCATTATCCTTTATTCAATTATACTGGACAGGTCTCATCAGAGATGCCAGATGAAAAGTTCCTCTTGCATAAAGAATATGGTGAGATGTAATCTACAAAAACCCATATCACATTGGTTGTTGCCCAAGTCAAGAAGTGTTGGGATTAAAAAATGGATGATAAGACTCAACTTTGTTGGCTGAGCAACTAGAGACAGCAGCTGCAGGACTCCTGGAAAAAAATGTCACAAATACAGAGTTGGAAAACAAAGAAAACAAAGATATAACAATGTTACTACAAATCAAGCCCAACAAGAAGAAGATATCTTTAAAAATGCATCATTTCTAGAAAGAATATCCAGAATTAAAAATAACAGAACAGAGGCTAGCAGTTCAACATTAGATTATAGTATGAAATAAAATATTCCCAAAAGCAGAATTGAAAAATTGCAAAGGCTTACCCAAGGCAAGCAAACCAAAGGCTTGCCAGAATTAGCTCAGACTGTAGAGGCAAATGAGAGGCATCAGACATCATAGACATTAATATATTTTTTTCATTCCAAAACCAGGGACCCTCTCTTCTGCCTTCTCCTCAGAAAGAACAAAGCCCTCTAACAGAAGAAGGAGAAGGAGAAGGAGAAGGAGAAGGAGAAGGAGAATTATTGAATAACTGAGCATACAGAACACCACAACTGAATCAGCAGCATTGAAGCTTGTGCCACTGTCACCATCAACAGGAGAAAAATAGTGAAAACGGAAGGAATCAAGATGACCTATGGAAATAACATCAACAGTCTGGATGAAGATGATCACTACATATAGCTGGGCATTTTTCAAGCTGACAACATCAACCACACTAAAGTTAAGAAAAAGGTTAGAAGGGAATACATCAGAAGAGTGAAGATCTTAAAGCACAAACTTTAAGAGGAAGAAATTCCAGTCATCAGATAAAGAGCTGGAATACTGGACTGGACTCAAGCAGAAATAAAAGACCTAGATAGAAAGACCAGAAACATAATGACAATACATCATCTCTTTCATCCACAAGGTCATGTTGATATCAGTACATAAAAACTCTAGCAGGCAAAGCAGACAGCAACAAGACTTGGCAATGGTTAAAAGCAGGAAAGCTGAAGAAAGAGAAGGTCTCATTCTGGCTGCACAAGATCAAGCCTAAAGAACAAAAGCATATAAAGCCAGAATTAAAAACACAGCAACAAACAGTAAGTGTTGCCTCTGCAAAGAAGTTGAAGAAGCAGTGGGCCACTTGGTTAGCTCCCACACTATTAACTCACAGGCTGACTACAAACAACAGCATGACAAAGTAGCAACAATGATGTGTTGGAAGCTTTTCAGCTAAACCGGGCATGGGTATGGCCAGAGCGTGGTGCATCTGGCCCATGGGCCAGGAGTTTTACAGCCTTGTTGTAGGTCATCTAGTCTAACCCCCCACCCAAGCAGGAGATTTTACACCATTTCTGATGAAGTCCAATCTTTTCTTGAAAGCATCCAGTGATGAAACTCCCACTACTTCCAAAGGCAAGCTCTTCCATTGGTTGATTGCTCTCGCTGTCAGAAAATTTCTCCTTATTTCCAGCTTAAATCTCTCCTTGATCAGCTTCCATACATTATTCCTTGTCTGGCCTTTGGGTGCCTTGGAAAATAGCTTTACCCCTCCTCTCTGTGGCAGCCCCTCAAATACTGTAACACTGCTATCATGTCTCCCCTGGTCCTTCTCTTAACTGGATTAGCCATACTGAGTACTTGCAACCATTCATCATATGTTTTAGCCTCCAATTCACTAATCATCTTGGTAGCTCTTCTCTGCACTCTTTCTAGAGTTTCAACATTATTTTTAATAGTGTGGTGACCAAAACTGGGTATGGTCTTATTAAGGCTTTATAGAGTGGTACCAGTACCTCACTTGATCTTGATTGTATCCCTCTGTTAATGTCACTGAGGATTGCATTGGCTTTTTTGGCTGCTGCTGCACACTGCGGGCTCATATTTAACTGGTTGTCCACTAAGATTCCAAGACTCCAAGATCCCTCTCACAATTACTGCTTGATTTCACCCAGTCTATATGTATACTTTTGGCTTTTCTTGCCTAAGTGTAAGGCTTTACTTTTCTCTACATTGAATTTTATTTCATTAGATAGGGCCCAGTGTTCAAGTCTGTCTAGATCCATCTGGATATTGAACCTATCATCTAGGGCTGTGATGGTGAACTTATGGCATGTGTGGCAGAAGTGGCACACAGAGCCATCTCTGCCGGCATGCGAGCCATTGCCCCAAATCAGGTCCACTGCACATGCGCACATGCCTCCCACCCGCCAGTCAGGTATCTGCCACCCATGCTTGAGATTCGTGCACATGTGCAGAGGTGTGGGGTGCACGCAGGGTGTTGTACGTGCATGCGCAGAGGTGCACAGCACACAGGGGGGTCGCATGTACAGGAGTTGCTTGCACATTGCATTATGGGTGCAGGCATGCGTGCACTTTCGCCATGTGAGGACGAAAAGGTTAGCCATCACTGATCTAGAGTGTTAGCTATTCCTGCCAGCTTAGTATCCTACCACACATTTGGTAAGTTCCCCTTCTATTCCCCTCATCTAAGTCATTTATGAAGATAGTGATGTGTACTGGGTCTAAGATGGAACCTTGTGGTATCCCATGGCTTACTTCCCTCCATGCAGACATAGATGTTGATTATGCCATACATTTGTTTAGCTTTTGAAACTTTTTTGCTCTGATCATTTTGATTCGCTTGCTTAGCTCTCACAACTGGTCACCTGTTTGACAAGAGACTGACAGTTTATTTCTGATATTGAACATATCCTCCATTCACAAGTACTTTTCACAAAATATTTAGCTATGATAGAAATCCCAGTTCACATATTCCCAATTCATATTCACTGCCACTATAGTATGTCATCTTGTGCCAGGTTGACCTACTGCAATGACCATCTAGCTTCAATGTATGGGTGACAGAGAGACAGACAATATGACACATTAGTTGAGAATATTTCTGTCTACATGCACAAGCAATAATACTGTTTATTGGAACCACATGTGGTTGTAGTCTTTCATGCCTCATTCATGAATATAAAAGTTATTTTGGGCAATTTTTAAATGTATAATGTCTAATCTAGTAACAAACTATAACACAAAGCTTAAAATCATATGGGTTAATAAAATGACTGAGATTTTTTAAAATTAAAGCAAACTCTTTCATAAGTAGAACCTGTATATAAAAAAATAAACCCCATTTCTCTAGATACTACTCACTTTTGGGGGCGGCTACATAAAGGAAGTAAGTGCCTTATTGTAAATCTTACTTTTGGGTCAGGGACATATGGAAAAATACATGTGTGTGGGCATTCTGTTACCCAGAAAAAAATAAATCTATTTTCCCATGAAGATAGTCCATTTAACATCTTTTGTAACACTTCAGAGTGAATGGTAAAACAACTTATCCTGAAGAAAGCCCAATTTTACATTATACAGGAGAATTTATGACTGTTTCCCATCAGGAAAAAAAATAGAAAAATAGATTCTCCAAATGTAACTGGAATGGTATGAGATGATTAATGCTCTCTTCATTATCAATCCAAAACAGTTTTAATTTGGAGAAAATAGTCAGTATAGCCCTTTTAGGGGAAAAAATATTAAGTCCTTTTTAGCAGTGCTGATCTGATAAAATGCAATTTTCTCTCCCAACTGAGTTAAAATAAATATGAAAACATCAGGCAATCCGGTTCTCCAGAGCTGCATAACATGTTGCTTAGCCCTAACCCAACCTCTCCTTCTTCTTGGTGATTTTCTCTTTTCCACATTAATTTATCTGCTTGCACTTTGCTGAGAATGTGCTTTGTTCCTGGTAGACAGAGCTGAAATTAATGCAGCTGTGGATTGTGCCCTCTACAGCCTAATTTTGAAAACTCATAAATGCCGTTAGAGAAGACTTTTTCAAGTGAACTTCAGAGATCATTATGTAACTGAATACAAGAACCAATAATGTCAGCATGCTATAACAACAAGTCACCGTAGTTCAATTTCAAACACTGCTGTGCTTTTAATAGGTTCCTGCATGTTTCCACAATGTGTATGTGGGGGCACAATTTAGCAGATTAGCATTGAGAGGTCACATATTCAATAAGAATATGGATATTGTCCTTACCTTTCAAATAGATTTATAGCATAGCTTTGGAAAATGCACTATTCTCTTGAAAATCAGGAGGGAGGAGAAAAAGGGAGATGAATATATAAAAAGTCCTCTTGCTCTTTAGTATATTTGGTTTTGCATCCCCCCCCCAACCAACCCTTAATTTAACAAGAAACTCAGAAAAAGCTTTAAAGAAATTTTGATGAGATGACTTTTAACTGAGGCTTGGGAAGGAAAATCGCACAAATGCAGGAAGCGGAGTGGTGATTATGTTGCAATGAGAAAAGGCACCCTACATATATGTATATGTAAGTCTGAATTACTTCCAAGTAAACCTATGCATTTTTCTGCCATGGCCAGAAAGATAAAATGTGATGACTATTAAGGAGAAGATGAAAGCAGTTAGAAATTGGGAGAGTTGTCAGACATCAGATCTATACTTCAGCATAATGTAGCTCCTTCTGTCTTGCAGAATAATTTTCTTCTAAGAAAAGAAGTGAAAAAAAATGACTTTTAAAACCTTTAATGTAGCCTAATACAGAGAAAAATATGCTTTGTGATGCAGAGATGTAAATAATTCCCCAGTTCCTTATTAAACTCTCAATAGCATCCACATTCCCATATTGAATAATAATCAACATCAGTGATATTTTTCTGGCAGGGAATACAGTTGGCTAGAATTCAAGATACATGCTTAAGTCCCGTTGATTTCAGTGAGAACCTCAGAGTGTACTACAGTCAACTGGATACTTGCCATTTTAGTTAATATCTGTTTCAAATATTCTAAAATATAACTCATACAATTTTAAAACTGGAAATCTGAAGGAACAATCAGGTATTTTCTGAATTTCTGTTTTACAATTAAGACCAAGATTATTTATTATTATTTAATTTGGAGGAGATAATTAAAATAATGTTGGTTTATTTTGCATTTTGAAATATTATGCATAAACACCTGAAATAAAGAAGGAAGAAATATCCCTCTAGCTAATTTGTACATAGAAAAACTAATTTACAGTATGTGAAAAGCTTCAATTTTCTGACCCTTTGCACGTTAACCTATGTTAGGTTTCCAATATTATTTAACTTCTCTTAGTCAAAGCTATGGTGTTTGAAAACTGCAGATTAGCAATGGCGGCAGCCTATTCTTCTTGGTTATCTGCAGCACCATCTTAGTATCTCAAGGCATAAAAGAATATTATCTGTGTGACAGTTATGGCTGAAACCATCTATTCATGTTATCAGCACTCAAAAAAGAGCTTCAAGACATTTAAGACATTTTTTTCCTTCCGTCCATTTGTTAAAATTGTGAAAATGCTGCATGTTATGGTAAACATTATATGAAAATTTCAGTAATACTGTGAGGTGGGAAGTATCTATGTGGTTGGAGTATACTATTCCTTTGTAAAGCTGGATGACCATAAGCAAGACAACCTATAAATTGATTCTTTTTTACTTCATTTTCATCACAAATAATGTGCCCTTCTGATTGCATGAAATCATCAGGAGTATCTCCAATTACAGTGTGCAGTCTCTGATCAAAATGACTTCTCTTTATTCAGAATCAGGGTTATGGTGGGGGGGGAAATGACATTGTGTAAGCGTGTGTGTGTGTGTGTGTGTGTGTGTGTGTGTGATATAGGTGCAGGGAACAAAGCAGAAAGCACAGTCGCTATGCATTACAAATGTCAGGTTGCTGGGGAAGTGTATATATTCATATTTAATAATTTCTAAGATGGAATTGTGATTGTAATAATGGCTCATTCATATCTGCATTTCATTTAAATGCAGTGTTTTGAATCTGTGAACATTTGTCAAAGATATTATTGCTAAACTTTTTTTTTCTTTCCATGGCCACTGAGGTAATGACAAGCATTACATTACCAGCGAAACTGCATGACTTGCTGATACTTCCATTTTCCTTAGCAGCTTATGAAATAATCAAAATGTGTGCATGAAATGGCGTCCTACTCTGAATTTATTTTAATACAGCCAGGCTTATAGAGAGAAATGAAGAAGCTCTTAGGCCTCAGACATGAGAGACAATGACTTCACACAAAGCTGAATTTTACTAGCAGGAAAGATGGATATATGAGTATTAGACTCTTCATAGCTATAGGAAGGATAATCTTTCAATCAGATTAATGAGAAAATATATTGCATGGGCCCTACAGCACTTTTTGCTTTCTAGCCTAATACGTGATTTAAATCCCCAAAGTACATTTTCGGCATTACAATATCCTTTGATAATAATGTCCCTTGAACAAAGATAGATAAAAATAAAACAATCCCCCTTGTTTTCCCATTTTAGATTTGAAGTATATTTTTGGTCCTTGTCTTGCAATGGAGGGAATTCTATTGATAAGAGTCACATTTAATAAGGCAAAGAAAATTTTCTAATTATGCTACCTGTCAAGATTTGAATCTATGGGATTGTAACTACAGTTGAAGAAATAGATGAGGCAATTGCATATACTCCACTTTCCTAGGTATATGATTACTATTTGTGCTTATATATTGGTTAATGTAAATCAAGCAAACATACCAATGTGTGCATAGAGATAAACATCAAGAGGCAGATTTCAAAATGGATTCTGCAAACCAAATTGCAGGCTTTTTAAGTAATCAAATTCCTCCAGCTTCCCTGTATTCTACACAGAAAAGGAAAAATAGTGCAAACTGATGAAAATTAAAGGCTGTGAAAATAAGCAGCAAAGTAAATAAATATATACTATAAAAAATCCACTGACAGAATAAATACCATGGGGTTGTGTGTGTGTGTGTGTGTGTGTGTGTGTGTGTGTGTGTGCACACGCACGTGCCTGTCTGTCTGTGTGTTTCTGTGTGTATCTGTGTGTGAAAGGGAGAGGGAAAGCGGGGGAGGGAATTTGTCTATTTTATTAGGACAAAGGGAACTCAAAGGGGGGGAAAACACACCTACTGAAACCAATAAAATTTGTGCAACACTTATTAAAATCTATCTGGTGACTATAAATATACCTCTGAAAGTTCTTACACATTGTCCTTCAAGGATTTCTAAGGCACAATTCATTGTTGAGATCCCTTTAGACATTATTCTTGTTCACAACAGTGGATTTTAGTGAAACTACAAAAGCAAGGAGGGATCCTCATGTTATTTTCCATAATAGATATTTGTGCAGCTTATCATTAATAATGCCTCAGCATCCATTAGAGCAGGAGAAATCTAAAATCCACCACAGTTGAGTATTTTTATTTGGACCAGCTAAAATGCCAGAGAATAGAAAAAATGTTTTTGAGCTCTTCAGATTTTTCTACTTAATCTAGGTGTTTAAATAAAATACAGAGGGCAGTGAACAAAGAACAAAAGACAAAAGTTAGGAATATTTCAGCACAAGTTTACCATTTCCTTCAGCTTAAATATGGAAGGAATTTGTAAACTTAGTTAGGTAAGAGGATCCCTCAGTATCTTATATCCATACAACCCAATCAATAAAATCTATTTAAAAAAAAGAATATAAAGTGCTTTATGTTACAGAATTATGTTCCGTAATGGCATAGTTAATAAACACAAATTATACTACAAACAGAAAAGTTTACTTTCAGAAGCTCTCTCTTATCCATTCTTAATTAAAAACTTTTTTTAAAAAAATGATTAAATTATGATTATTAATAGCTGTTCTGTTTGTGATGAAATAAAACAAAAGCTGCCTACAGGACCAAGGTCTGCATTTCTTCAGTCTATATTTCTTTCTAGTTCTTGAATCGAACCCAAAACAAACAAACAAACAAACAAACAAATTTTAAAGTATAGAAAGGTCTATATAATAAAAACGGTGGCTATAGAAGGATTTTATGCCTAGGAAAATGATTTTTTTTACTTAGGGAAAAATCTTCATTGTTTCCTGACAACTTGAAGTTTGAGATGGAAGTGATGTGTTAGATTTACTACATATGTTCAGAAAGAATGGTAGAATCATTCCTTATTTTCTGATTTTCTATCTCATATGAAAACTTGACACATTAATGTATATACATTAGATGTAACAATTCCTTGGATTCCATTGTGGTGGCACTAAACATTTCCAATATTTTGATAGATGACCTTTACTAAGAATTAAATAGGGCAAGTACATCTCCATTAACTCTGCTGGGCTTCTGAGAGATGTTTACTGCTTTCAATAATAAGATCTAAAAAGGGAAGGTTGTTTGTTTGTTTGTTTCATGCCTTCAAATCTGCTGACACCTGAACAAATCCCTGCAGGTTTTGCAATATTTTGGAACTGGTTTGCCATTGCCTGCTTAGTACGGCTGAGAGAGAGTGACTGGCCCAAGACCATGCATATGGCTTTATGCCTAAGGCAAGACTAGAATCTATGGTTTTCTGGTTTCTAGCCTGGTGCCTTTGGCTCTCTTCCCTGTATTGGAAAACATACTTTGCAGAAGTGGTGGGATTAAAAAAAAATACTTCTGGTTCTGTGGGCATGGCTTGGTGGGTGTGGCAGGGCAAGGATACTGCAAAATCTCCATTCCCATCCCACTCCAGGGGAAGGATACTGTAAAATCTCCATTCCGTTTCCACTCCTGGGGGAAGGTTACCACTGGTTCTACGAACTACTCAAAATTTATTTTATTTATTTATTTATTTTATTTATTTATTTGATTTGTCAATTGTTTACAAGATAATAAGTACAAGTGTATACATAGTTGTGAATATATGAAATGGGTACATATAAGAAAAATAAAAGAATAAGAGAAACAATAGGACAGGGACGGTAGGCACGTTGGTGCGCTTTATGCACGCCCCCTACAGACCTCTTAGGAAAGGGTTGAGGTCAATAGTAGACAGTCTAAGGTTAAAGTTTTTGGGTTTGGGGAAGAGACTACAGAGTCGGGTAGAGTATTCCAGACATTGACCACTCTATTGCTGAAGTCGTATTTCCTGCAATCGAGTTTGGTGCGGTTTACTTTGAGTTTGTATCTGTTGTGTGCTCTTGTGTTGTTATGGTTAAAGCTGAAGTATTCATTGACAGGTAGGACATTGCAATGTATGATTTTATATACCATGCTTAAGTCGGACCGAAGACGGCGTAATTCGAGGTTTTCTAGTTTTAGAATTTCGAGTCTGGTGGCATAAGGTATTCTACAACGGGTAGAAGAGTGGAGAACTCTTCTTGTGAAATACTTCTGGACTTTCTCAATTGTGTTAATATCACATACGTGATAAGGATTCCAGACTGATGAACTGTATTCGAGTATTGGTCTAGCAAATGTTTTGTATGCTCTGGTTAGTAGTGAGATATTACCAGAGAAAAAGCAACGTAGGATTAGGTTAACAACTCTTAATGCCTTTTTGGCTATGTAGTTGCAGTGAGCTCTAGCACTTAGATCATTAGAGGTGAGTATTCCCAGGTCCTTTACAGAGCTTGGGTCATCAACAAGATCTTGACTATTCAGCTTGTATTTTATTTTCTGATTTTTTTACCAATATGTAAGACAGAGCATTTATTTGTTGAGATTTGAAGTTGCCATATGTTAGACCATTCAGATACATAGTCTAGATCTTTTTGTAGGGTAGTAGTATTGTCTGTGGTATTGAACAGCTTTACATCATCAGCGAAGAGAACGCAATTGCTCTTGATATGATCACAAAGGTCGTTTATGTAGATTATGAAGAGAGTTGGTCCTAGAACACTGCCTTGGGGAACACCACTATTGACAGGTACTGGATTTGATAGGGCGTTCCCAATTTTGACCATTTGTTGTCTGTTTGACAGGAATGCTTCTATCCAGTTATTCAGTTGTCCAGAGATACCATAAGATTTTATTTTTAGGAGTAGTTTGTCGTGTACCACTGAATCAAAGGCTTTGCAGAAGTCTATGTAGATTGCATCTATTGCCTTGCCCTGGTTTTCCAGAACTGTTCTCCAGAACTGTTCAGAACCTGCTGAATACCACCTCTGCTTTGCAGTGGCTTTGCCTTCAGGAGATCCTGTGGGATCCTAGTTTAATCCTATGTATTTAGATGTGTAGGTTTCTTGAGGTTTCTGTTATACCCTCCATACTTTTTCTCATCTATGCAAAACAGGTGAAATTGTTAACTATCATTTTAAAAGTACAGTCTCATTTATATGCTGATTTTCTTCTAATATTCCCAAAACAGCAAAGACATCTTACACTTGCTCTTAGAAGTGGTTGATGTTAGCAATGGTCTGAGAAATGCTAATAAATTATAGCTAAATATGTCCAAGACAGTTATTCTTCCAATAAGTAGGAAGGATTTCATTTTGAATATGTTAGAAGTGGATGCATTTACAATTCAGATTCATGCTTTAAGGGTGCTTTTAGACTAAGTATTAGATGTGGCAGTTGAGTAGTACTTTGTGGCCAGAAATGCATCAATCGTGTCTTTTTTCTGCAATGTATGGCAATCTAAATATTGCTATTTTATCTTCATTATTGCAGCACCTTCTGGCTGTAGCTATTTTTTTTTTAGAGAAAGTTTGGAAATCTAGCGTAGAATGCTCAACCAGGTTTATTACAGGATAGAATAATATAGTATATGGCGGTATAGTAGTTTTATGCAGTCCCCATCAAGATGCATGGATCATTAAACCAAAATTGCCACCATCATCCCAGTTGCTGATGATTAAAAAAATCTAATTGGCTCCCACTCATATTATTTCAGTCTGACCTGAGCATTTCTGGGCATTTAATGTTTGTTTTTCCCATCCTTGCTTTTGCCATAACATCTTTCTCTGACAGCAACTTAGAACAGTTTGGTAGGAATATTTAATGTTCAATAAAGAGCTATGTTCTCTCATTTTAATGTGAAGTGAGATTCACACTTCAAATCACATATTATTAATGACATCTAAGGAAGTGTTCAGTTCTGCATACATGGTTGCATATATGTTTATATTAGGGCAAATAAACGGGTAATTTGGAGTAGTTTCTAAGACTTTTGAAATGGGAATAAATTCTCTGTCCTGATTAAAACTCTTTGATATATAGTTTGGAAATTGGGTTTTATAACATATAAAAAAGGGGCAGAACCCAAACTTTTCATTGGCCCTTTTGTAGCAGCATTCATGGATGGAAAAGAATTATACAACAGGTAAAATTGTGGTTGTAGCAGCATAATCCGAACACCGCCCCTTTTGTATGCAACAGGTTTGCATATCAATGATGCAAATCTGTTGAAAGAGGTAGGGCTTGGATTGCACTGTCATGGTCACTGTCTTACCTCTTTTGACTCCACCATACATATACCATTGGTTTCTTGACTAAGAAAATAGTCAACAGAACCAAAACAATAAAGGAAATTATAGGACTGGACATCATCAAATATTTGGCTGAAGTATCCTTCTAAGGATGCTGAAATACTTGCACTTCACTTTGCTTAAGAAAATAAAGCTAAAGTGGCATGGATGAATTTTCAGTTAAAGATAATTGTTAATCAAAGCCTACCTTGTATCCATTTTCTCACGTAATACACAATATATATTTTTATTCAAATGTGGGGGCACCATCATACTTATTTTTATTTTAAATCATGCAGTTCAAATTCCAAGGTACATGATAGGTGGTATCATGGCTGTTCCAGGAAATGCTGGATAAGAAGCTCAGGATAAGGCTATTGGAAGAGTCAGACTTTTAAGTACAGAAACTTGAAAGAAACCCCTTATTCATTTTGTACAAATAGGAATATAGCTGTAATCTCTGTCCTCCATCACAAATTGTTTTTTTGTCCTGGGGAAGAATGAAAGTTGACCAGACTTCTTTCTTGTTTGTATTAGCTTTTTTCTGCCCCTCACATTTTGGGATACAAAATACTAAATTTACTCTCAACAAGATTTGATGGAATTATTTTTCATTGTTATTGAGGAGGCAGTCATACCTATATTCTTCTGTGCTCTATGAATATTTATGCCACTGAATTGGATATCACATTTTTTAGAAATAAATTTGATGGAATTTAGCAGAATTTCTCTTGCCATCACTGACAGTTTAGAGAAGAAACAAGAATTTATATATCCAAAGGAAGGATAGGATGAAAGTTAGTTTCCTTTCTTTCTTTCTCCTCTGCCCCCAAATTCAGCTTGCTGAATAAAATAAGAAACAACTGAAGAAGATAACAAAAGAGATAACAGAAAATTGCATATGATAGCTTTGGTGATTTTTGTCCATGTCCATCAATACAGAAGTATCTGGAGCCTGTTCAATATATTTGTGCAATATTGGATAGTTCTGTGCAGTGTGCATATAGTATAAGCCATTATTTAGTTATTTTGTTTATTTAGTAGTCTCATATTTCAAAAGAGACAAAGTAGAGAAGAAATCTAGGCAGGATATATGAAAAAAAAGTCATTTGTGATAGAGATCTAAATGAAACTTCCTCATGTATTTGGTCAGGCTTCAATATTTGTTCAAAATTTACATATCAGGACTTCTGTATCCTGGACAGATTTATCTTTATGAAATGAAGGCCCTTGTTCTTTTTTGCCAATGTTAAAATCTGATTTTAACATATTTTCATCCACCCTAACCCATTTGGTGTGGAAAAAATGAGACAGGAGAAATAAGCAAATGTAATCAATCAGTATGAGAAACTTACTTGTATTAAAAAAATAGTGATCAAAAAAGAAACAAGAGCCAAAATAAATAATAATAATAATAATACAATATAATACCATAACCTTTATAGTATAACATGCATAGCTAAACCTATCTTTTTTTAAGAATCTAAAATCCAAAAATATATATTTATGGATATTGACAACTTCTCAATATATTTAGGACATATGACAACTTTACTAACCTTTAAATGGACATCTTGACAGCTACATGTCACCAATGTTAACCAGGAAGCTCACAGGCAGAATGGCCAGTAGCAAAAATGTTTGTATTTAAACAGATGTTTTGGTTAACTGCATTTTCGCGTGGTTGATGGAGTAATCTCCCCCCCTCTCTTTCCTCCCCCTCTCTGGGTATGTGTGACAGACACAAATACACAGATACATATACATACATCCACGTACATGGAGTTGGGAGAAGCAGATTCGTAGTTGCTTTCTGTTTTGCCTTTCCTTCATACACATATGAGCACACCTTTTTTAATAGTTGATATAGCATTTTAGGAATCATTAGGATGAAATGAAATATATCATTAAAAATAAGTAAATGGAAAGAAAAGGCAGCTAAGCCTAGGCAGATCTCCCAGTTATTTCTAACTAGGCAAAGAAGAAGGCCTTGAACAGATTATCTGCCTTAAGCTTGCCTTTCAGGCCTTGTGTCCTGAATTTATTCAGGATTAATCCTCTACTTCAAAAGAGTTGTTGCCACTTAGACAGCAATACATTTCCTTCCTGTACTCTATCTATTGCCCTTTTCACCCCAGTAAAACTCAGTGGGGGTAAGTTGAATGTTCTGTCTCAGTCCATGGTGAGTCTTATTATAGTGTAATGGGTCTTTTTCAGACATATCAGGTACCTTCACAGGTATCTTTGGTAAAGGTTGATCCTGTTTATTCAATAGTCAATAAGATTCCATCCAACAGAAGAATTTTGTCCTCCTTTCCCTCCGGACCTTTGATTGGAAACATGTATAAAAAGAAGCTGGACCAGACAATATTTTCCACTTTCTTTTCAGTGACCCACTATTCTGAAAACTGAAATGGTTTTGCTTCAATTGTACAGTACTCTCTAAAAGGCTACAGAGTACTAAGACAACATTTCTTTTTAAAGATTATTAAGTCTGTTTTTCAAATCTTGTTCTTCTGTAGTGATTGATTTTAGACTGTAACAGCTGCTCACTGTAAGGTCCTCATCATCCTTCATTGTCTGTATTTTAAAAGTATTAGTGAATTTTCTTCTAGTTCTGCTTTCTATTAAATCAAAGGAAGAAAAAGAGATGACCTTTCAGCTGAAACTGTTATAGGACTATCCAGAAATCTAGATTGGACTGGACAGTACAGACTGATCTGGTTTACTTGTATGGATCAATCCTGCATTCCTTCTCATTATTTGGAGAATTTACCCCTCCATGCTGTATGCCTGCCTGTTTGTTGAATTAAAGCCTAACATCATAAATTGTATATTGCCTTGCATACATGCTGAAAAATATCTAGATAAACAAACAGAAGAAATACTGTTAAATGAAGAATTTGGTAAAACTTTATTTGAATAGAAAGTAAAACAAGTTCAAGACCTTCAACTTAATTGAAATGTTTTTAAGTAAAGTCATCACAACAGTTCACATACGATACCTGATTACTTAGGCATGTTGCATACAACATATTCAATAAGTCCATACAAAAAAATGAAATTTGTTAGGTCCATCAATATGTTAGGAAATGTGAAAGCAAATCTGAGTATATACACAAGCACACACATACAGTACATCACATCAATACTGTATATACGCTTTCTTTTTGCAATTTTCATTAGCAATGGTAACCCATGAAATTGCATATGTATGTATTTTAAAAAGAATGAATGAATATCTAAGACATACCTTAGCACATTATTATGTCCCAGGTTGTAGACATCTGAAAAGCAATGAAAGCATTAGGAAAATTAATGGCATTGATTTTATTTTCCAAGAACAAAAGGGTTAAAGTGCATTTTCAAGGTGCACGAACAAGGTCCCATTATGGTAACCTTTTGTGATCCAAAGGAGCAGGAAACCAGTCCTTTCTGACAAAAAAACTGCTTTTGTGAAGGAACCCATTAATTTGCAATCCTAATAAACTGGAAGTGCTGAGTCCCCAAATATGTGGAGATCACTTTATCTCTTGCATACATTTAAAACAGTTAGGAAGGGCCCTTACTACAGCAGCAAGTAATTGGTTTATTGCCCTGAAGAGTCAATGACAAATAAAGCAGTTAGTAGTGAGCTTTCCTCACAGGCTATTCCCTTTTAAAAAAAATAAAAAAAAGAATTCCTCATGTATATGTCCTTAAGCACAAAAACAATATCTTCAATTTGAGAATAGATCTCCTGAGGGTTCATTATGTTATCACAATTTTAGATGAAGGAATACAAACCTAAACCCTATTTTATCTTTTACAGACTGATTTCTATGGTATGTTCCATTTTCAGATACTGATAATAATAATAATGACAACAGCAGGCCCTCCTCTTCCTCCCTTTCTGCTTCTTTTAGTAAAAGCCCCTAGCTAAAAGCAATCTGGAATGTAAACTAATGAGAATGAATACAGTTCAGATTTCTGGTTTCTCTTAAAATCCCATAAATAGATTTATCTTGGTTCTTTTCTTACCTTTTAAAATACTTTTCCCTTGCCCAAACTGTAAGGTTCATGAATATATTGGTGTCAACATGACCTTGTTTAGAATTAAAGTTCTGCAAATATCTACTAACTGAGAACAGCGCACTGAATCCAGGTTGAGTAATTATTCTCAATTCTTAGAAAATGGAACCATGTTTATAATATATAATAATATGGATGGGGAGGACCTCTATTCTCCCCCAAATGCTGAATATTCAGCTCTCTAGGAATTTTGCTATCCTGTATGTGCAGCAGTCAGAATAATGTTCACTCTTCTTTAACTATAATTGGTTGAGAAAGCAGAGAATAAACTACTGTTTACAAACTAGTTTAATACATCTGTTTATTCTTTTTTTTTTTTGAAAAAAAAATGTGACTGAGTTCCATAAAGCTACTTTATAGGAATTCAGAAAGAATCTTTTAGCAAAACATTTTTTATAAAGTTACATTGTGAAGTCATAATTTCAGAAGGAAATATCTCAGTTAATAAATAATAATATAATTTCTTATTATCACTTTACGTATTTAAAATGCATCACTATTTTCTGAGCATTATGAAAGACATATACAAAATTCACACAATAAAATAATAATCAAAGCAATAAAATTAAATAAAACTAATTTAAAAGGTTTGGTTATTTCACAGTCTCAAAAGAACATATATTTTATAACATTAGTTTCTTCTTCCTTTTCTTCTTTTGTTTCAGAGCAAATATGTCTATCTTAATATGCTTATTGAGACTGCTAAACTGTTTTTTATTTAGTTAACTATTTAACTAAATATTTTTTCAAAGTAAAAGTCTTTTCAGGAAGGTTTATAAAATTGATATTTTTAAAAAAAATCCTTTTAAAATATAAAATCTATAATGAAACCCAGGTGGAGCTGACTGAATTGATATGAAGCATATTCACAAAATTAGACATTCTCTAAGCAAAAGAGAAGAAAAAGAAAAAGAAAAAGTAGTTATGAAGTGGACCTAGAAACCTAGTCATGATAGATTCCAAGCTATTTCAAACTGAGTAGGGTATAGAAATATTGTGTGAGAAGCTGCAAAATATATTAGGCTGTTTATACTTCAGAAATGATTTGGAAGGAATGATTTCAACCTCATACAAATATAACTCTCTGCTATTCCTTAAAGAAGTCCAAGTCAAAAAAACCCATTTTTAAAAAGTTCTGCTGGTTACAAGTTGCCTTAGCTTTAATTTGTGGATTCCTCAAACAGTGACATCTTTTTTAGGCTCATGCGAAAGTCTGAAAACTGTTGGGTTCCTTTAATTAATACTAGTTTTGTGTTCATGCAAGGCCTAAAACTCTTCTTTTCAAAACATATATAGTCTCAAGTGTGCACACTAGAGATCATGAGAAGTTCCCAGGCAGCACTGGCATGACCTGAAGACAAGATGACTTCAACCCCTGTGTTCCCATCTTTCAGACCAACATCGGAGACATCAGAATCCTATATTAATCATTGTGACTGTTTCCTGGATGCCACTGAATTAGCTGGGATTTCTACCTATAGGAAAAAGGCTTATTTTCTAAGTTTTTGCGGAGCTACGGTATTTGACACTGCTACCGCATTACTTGCCCCTCAGTCAGTGAAAAGTGTGCCCTGGGAGGAATTGAAGGAAATCCTCTGTAATCACTATTCTCCTACACCTTCTCGAATTGCCAAGCGTCACACTTGTAGAAGATGGACCCAGGCTGAGGAAGAAACTATCAGCAAATATATGGCAGTGCTTAGAACGGCCGCCTTAAACTATGGGTTTAGGGACCACCTGGATGATATGCTATTGGACCAATTAGTCTGCGGTGTTAGGGACCTAAGACTACAGAGATGCCTTCTCACTAAAGTGATCTCATGCTTAAAATGGCTATAGAAGAATCCCAAACCGCTGAGCTGTCAACGCTCTCAGCGGCAGAGATTCAAGGAAATCATATCAGCCACAGTAGTTCAGCTGTTCACTATGATGAAACCTTCCCGGAGGAAAGCCCTGATGAAGCTGGTGACATCAATCACCTCAGACAGCCAAAAGCCACTCAGAGAAAGAACTGGTCTGCTGCCAACCAGCCTCCATGATCTCAGCCCATCTGCCTGAGCTGTGGGGGAAATCACCTCAGGGCATCCTGCAATTTCAGGAATGCCATTTGCTTAAAATGCCAAAGGAAAGGTCATTTGGCCAGAATTTGTCAGGCTGGGAAAACTTTCAACCAGCCTCAACAACAATTTCCTCAACCTACACATTTCCAGAAACAGGTTGAAGACTGTTTCATATGCTACCAAGCTAAGTCACTAAACAAAAACTCTAACAAAATAAGTGTCATTATTTCCTTAGAAGGTACATCTTGCAAGATGGAGGTAGACATAGGCTTAGCACTGAAGCGGACCCTCCCTTGCATGGTGAAGAAGAGATTTCAAGACTGCCCTATAACTCTGTAAGATTACCAGGGCAGACCTATTCCTGTCATCAGAAAAGCAAGTTTTCAATTCATTTTCAAAATTTTAGGGTTGCTTGCCTTTAGTTGTAGTGGATGGGTCCCTTCCAAGCTTGCTGGGGCTAGATTGGTTCCCTGCTCTTGGTCTTCACATTGGGGGCATTCACTCTATTAACAACCAGGAGGTGGATGCCTTATTTGATGACTACACTGATGTATTCAGTGAAGGCCTTGGGTGTTATGTGCGAACCCCAATCTCATTCAATCTAGACCCCCTAGCTATTTCAATTTGCATGAAGCCTCACACAGTGCCATTTGCTATCCGTCCCAAGCTGAACAAGGAGCTGGATAAGTTAATTGCCCAGGGAATTTTAGAACCCGTGGACTTTTCAAAATGGGAGACACCTATTGCCACAAGAAAGATGGCAGCCTGAGAATGTGTGCTGGTTATAAGTGCTCAATTAATAAATATTTGCCAATCAGAGCATACCCAGTCCCTGTGATCTGGCATCTGCTGCATTCATTGGAACCAGGGACCATTTTTGCAAAACTAGATATGATTCAAGCATATCAGCAACTCCCTGTGGATGACATTGCTGCTGAGGCACAGACCATCATGACCCACATGGGCACTTTCAGATGTAAGCGCCTCCAATTTGGGGTCAGTTTGGCCCCAGGGATTTTTTAGTCCTTAATGGAGAGGTTATTGCAAGATTTATCTGGTGTGGTACCTTATTTCGATGACATAGTAATTTCTGCCTAAGACAAACATCAACTAATTCAAAGAGTTTGAAAGGTTCTCGATTGCTTCCAAAAAGCAGACCTCAAATTAAAAAAACGAAAAGTGCATCATTGCCATACCACAAGTAGACTTCCTGGGATACAAATTGATACTTCCAGCATCCACCCAATAGAATCAAAGGTACATGCAATCCACGATGCCCCAACCCCAACGAACAAGACAGAACTTCAGTCTTTTCTGGGACTGCTTAATTTTTACTTTTTAATTATTAATTTTTAATTTCTCAAGAACATTTTCTCAAACCGAATGTAATTATAGTCAAATAGACAAAGAGGCCTTAGCTGCAGTCGCTTCAGTGAAGAAGTTTCATGAATTCCTATGTGGTCATCATTTCGAACTTATCACTGATCATAAACCCCTTTTGGGACTCCTATCAGGAAACAGGCGAACACCTCAGATTTTGTCCCCAAGGATGACCAGATGGACTTTGTTTCTAGCAGCTTATTCCTACACATTTATCACATCAAGCAGGGAAGCACCTCAGCCACACTGATGCTCTCAGTCATTGCCCTCTGCCTGCCCAAGTTGAAGACCCAGCACCAACTAATGCAGAGTTCCTGATTGAAGACCTCAACCTACCCATCACAGCCTTTGACATTTTTAGGATGCATGGTCTTCTAGGTACAAATACCCAGGATGTGACAAACAAACTGCCAACATTCTTCAAACCTATCAGTAACAAAACCTCCCTAATGATTCATGTGGAGAGAAATGGAATTACCAAAAGATATTTTAAACAGATGTCCAGAAATCAGAGCAGTCCATGGGAAAGAAGGTGAAGGAATCTGGTGGCAGCAATCCTTCTGGTTGAAGGTCATGGCAAATAAAAGAGAGAGAAAAAAGCCATCTTGGAAATGAATAACTGGCAACATATACAATACCACCAAATGAAAGTTTGGGTTCCTCAATCATGGTGTATGCTACTGTATTTACATAAAGGACTCATACCCTGGAATAGACAGGATATGTATCATGATTACAGGAAGAGTCATTTTTGGTAGATGCCTCACCAATCTTGTTGGAAGGACACTAAGGCAGAGCAAAAAAGGGAAGAGTGACAAAGGCCCAGAACTGAAGGTATTTTCAATGCTAGACCCAAGAAGACTAGAGACAAAGGAAGTCCAAGGATAATTTAGAATTGACAAGAGTTTGTACACTGGATATATTCTAGATCCCTTTTATTAAACAATGTCACATATTGAGATCATGGGAGTGTGCTTTCTCCATCATGACACCTGCCCTCTAAAGCCTCATTTCCTTAGAGATTCAAATGGTGCCAGTCTGCAATTCCAAAAGCACTGAAAACCCGATTTTGCTATCAAGTCTTGTTAGAGATGTACAGGTAAAACTCAAAAAATTAGAATATTGTGCAAAAGTTCATTTATTTCAGTAATGCAACTTAAAAGGTGAAACTAATATATGAGATAGACTCATTATATGCAAAGCAAGATAGTTCAAGCTATTTGTCATAATTGTGATGATTATGGCTTACAGCTCATGAAAACCCCAAATCCACAATCTCAGAAAATTAGAATATTACATGCAATCAATAAAACAAGGATTGTACATAGAACAATATTGGACCTCTGAAAAGTATAAGCATGCATATGTACTCAGTACTTGGTTTGGGCCCCTTTTGCAGCAATTGCTGCCTCAGTGCGGTGTGGCATGGAAGCTATCAGCCTTTGGCACTGCTGAGGTGTTATGGAAGACCAGGATGCTTCGATAGTGGCCTTCAGCTCTTCTGCATAGTTTGGTCTCATGTCTCTCATCTTTCACTTGGCAATGACCCATAGATTCTCTATGGGGTTCAGGTCAGGCAAGTTTGCTGGCCAATCAAGCACAGTAATCCCACGGTCATTGAACCAGGTTTTGGTGCTTTTGGCAGTGTGGGCAGGTGTCAAGTCCTGCTGGAAAATGAAGTCAGCATCCCCATAAAGCTTGTCTGCGGAAGGAAGCATGAAGTGTTCCAAAATCTCCTGGTAGATGGCTGTGTTGACCCTGGACTTAATGAAACACAGTGGACCAACACCAGCAGATGACATGGCTCCCCAAATCAACACAGACTGTGGAAACTTCACACTGGACTTCAAGCATCTTGCAGTGCATCCAGACTCTGGGTCCTTGGTTTCCAAATGATATGCAAAAGTTTCTCTCATCAGAAAAAAGAACTTTGGACACTGAGCAACAGACCAGTTCTGTTTTTCTTTAGTCCAGGTAAGACGCTTCTGACATTGTTTGTTGTTCAGGAGCAGCTTGACAAGAAGAATACGACATTTGAAGCCCATGTCCAGGATCTGTCTGTGTGTGGTGGCTCTTGATGCACTGACTCCTTATGAAAGTCCCCAACACTTTTGAATGGCCTTTTCCTGACAATCCTCTCCAGGCTGCGGTCATCCCTGCTGCTTGTGCACCTTTTTCTTCCACACTTTTTCCTTCCACATAACTTTCTATTAATGTGCTTTGATACACACTTCGAGAACATCCAACTTCTTTTGCAATTACCTTTTGAGGCTTTCCCTCCTTATGGAGCGTGTCAATGATAGATTGTGATTCCTACTGAACCAGACTGAGAGACCATTTAAAGGCTCAGGAACCCTTTGTAGGTGTTATGGCTTAATTAGCTGATTAGAGTGGGACACTTTGAGCCTAGAATATTGAACCTTTTCCCAATATTCTAATTTTTTGAGATTGTGGATTTGGGGTTTTCATGAGCTGTAAGTCATAATCATTTCAATTATGACACATCACGGCTTGAACTATCTTGCTTTGCATGTAATGAGTCTATCTCATACATTAGGTTCACCTTTTAAGTTGCATTACTGAAATAAATGAACTTTTGCACGATATTCTAATTTTTTGAGTTTCACCTGTATATAGTGTATTTTATTTGTTTTCTTCACATGTTTTGTTTCATTTTATTGATTCTTGCCTTGAAATGTAACCCACCCAGAACTGTCTGGAAGTCTAGTGGCTCTAAATCCAAACAAATAAACAAATAAGCAATATATTTGTTTGTTTGTTTGGATTTAGATTGATTAAACACAAAAACAAACAAATAAGCAATGAAGCTTGGATACTGTCAGTATGTATAATCTTAGAAATTTCAGTAGTGAATTATTTTGGGAAACATATAAGAAAAAATTTAAATCCTAATAGAAAACAAATACAATATAAACATCAATGAAACTTGGTGGGATGCCAAATATATTTGGAATATAGTTTTAGAGAACTATAACTTATTCAAAGGAAGAGACTCAACAGACACTAAGGAAGTATTGTGCAGTACATAAAGGAAGCATATGCCTGAACAGAAATTCACTAATCAGAGCATGAAAATCCTATTGAGAATACTTAGATAAGAATAAAATGAAAAAGAAACAAAGGTGATATAATCACAGGAGTTTATTATAGATTACCTGGACAAGCAGAAAATATGGATGAAGCTTTTTCTGTCAATGGTCAAACTTTCAAAATAGTAGATGATTGACAATAGAAGATCTTACAAAGACCTTTTTTAGCTCATGTGGAAATCTAACTCTGATATCTTCTGAAAATCTGACTCGGCAAAACAACAGAGGTCTAACTGTTCTCTCCTGCTGATGACTTTATTTGTCAGAAAATAAAAAAAAGAAACAAGGGACCTTCTATCTTGATCAACAGGAAGAATTGATTAAAGAAGTAAAGGTGACTAGAACCTTGGAGGAAGTGATCACAATATTCTTTCATTTATGATATCAAAGGAATAAGAAATAGAAAGAAATCAGACTTGTATACTGGATTTTCCCAAGAGCAGATTTTGATTAACTTAAAATGAAAAAAGAGTCAGATCCAATAGCTTAAATCCTGAAGGACAAAATGCTGGAAAATCCTGCTAAATTAGATACTGAAGACAAAACTGCAATTCCTACTATCAGGAAAAATGGGACACATTTTTGTAATGTTAACCAATGGTTCTGATGCTACATTTTATGGCAATAAAAAAGTAGTTCAACATCTATATGGAGAAATGATAAACAGTGGTTATATTTACAAAGAAGTAAGTTAAAATTCAATAGCTGAAATTATTAGTATTGATGAAGTCCCAAAAGATTAGCGGAAAGCTGATGTCCCATCTTCAAAAAAGGAATGGAAGATCTAAGAAATCTATCAGTCTGATGCAGTGGTGGGATTTAAATTTTTTTACTACCAGTTCTGTGGGCATGGCTTGGTGGGCATGGAAGGGGAAGGATACTGTAAAATCTCCAGTCAAAGGTAGTATTTGCCGGTTCTCTACTCAAAATTTCTGCTACCAGTTCTCCAGAACTGGTCAGAACATGATGAATATCAGCTCTAGTCTGATATCTATATAAAACAAGATGAGAACATTTGTCCATCCATCCATCCATCCATCCATCCATCCATCCATCCATCCATCCATCCATCCATTCAATTTTTATAGCCACATATCACAAGCAAGAGACTATAAGCAGTGAACTATCATAAAATCATTAAAACCAAGAACAAACATAATAAAAAATAAATACATAAATATAACAGCTGAGAAAAATTAAAATAATAAATATAAATTTAATCAACCAATTAGCAAAAACTCGCATGGATTTGTAACAAACAAATAACTGTTTGTAAGATTAATCGTACCTCCTTTTTTGATAGAGTTTTTAGCTTAAAAGAAGGGGGAACGCCCTGGATGAAATGTACTTTGACTTCAGTAATATATTTAACAAATCTGTCATGATATCTCCCTTATTGAAATGATAAAATATGGCTTGAATGATATAACTGTTAGGTGGTTCCTAACTGGCTCAATTACTGTATCCAGAAAATACTCAAAATAACTCCATATCAACTTGGAAAGAATTGAATGGAATTCCAGAGGATTCTGTCCTAGGCTCTTCTATATTCAACATTTGTATTAATGATTTAGATGAAGGGGTTAAGATGATGGTGATAAAATATTCCGGTGATAAAACACTAAGACAAGTGGCAAATATTGTAGAAGAGACAGAGAAGATTCAAAATGAGGGGCTTGAACAAAAATGATGAAATTAACTGAGAAACCTATTAAGTGTACTGCAAGCTGAGAAGAAAATAAAAGATATGATTATAGGATGGTAGACACATGGGCTTGCAGTAATACATGTATGTATTGAACATGAACTAACACATAATGCAACTGCTAAAAGAAAAGTGCTATTTTGTGATGTATTAACAGGTACATATATTATGAGGAATAATGATTTTACTCTTAGTCAGATTCCAGTTGGAACACTGTGCCCAATTCTGGGTATTGCAGTGGAAAGAGAATATCAATAAAGTAGAATTTCAGAGGGAAACTATCAAGATCATGAGGAGACTGGGAATTTAAGTCCTATGAAAAAGTGGTTAAAAGAACCAGGTATACTTAGCTCACACAAGAAAAGACAGAGAGAATATATGATAGTTTTCAGATTACTTAATGGTTGTCATATTAGAGGGAAGAATTGACATATCCTTTGTTGCCCAGAGTACAAGTTCAAAACCAATGGAGACTAGTGAGTGCTAGATTCAAATTACATATCAGACAGAATTTCCTAATAATAAGAACCGTCAATCAGTGGAGTAAATTGTGTCATGAAATGTATGCTTCTCTTTATAGGGATATTTTATTTATTTAGCATATGGCATCTGCAGAAGTCATGCAATTACTCACATACAACACTAATAAAACACATTATACATATGAACACAAATGTAAGTTTAAATAAACATGTGCACATGTTTCAGTATAAACATATATGTAAAGTGTATGGACAATACAATACATAAGATCAAATATTAAATTTGGGTAAAATGAATTAATATGGTATTTTTTAATCACAATAGGACAGATGTTATAGTTCAATAGCTAACTATCTAACTGCTTCTGGTGAGCCTGAAGGCCAGACAAGGAATAATGGATTGAAATAGAACAAGTAGAGATTCAACCTGGAGATAAGGAGAAATTTTCTGATAGTGAGAACAATCAACCAATGGAACAGCTTGCCTTCAGAAATTGTGGTAGCTTCATCACTGGAAGCTTTCAAGAAGAGACTGGACTGCCATCTGTCAAAAATGGTATAGTGTCTGCTTGGGCTGGGGGTTGAACTAGATGACCTACAAGGCCCCTTCCAACTATGTTAACCTGTATCTGTATCTGGTGTGGCTGCAATTAGATCATCCCTGGTATCTTAAAATCTCCTGAAGGGACATACTCACTGTATAGGTTATCATTTGTACATCACAGTCACATTGCCATCCCCCAAATTGCCCTAGTTCTGTCCTGTCCTATCCTGATTCTATTCCATATTTTGGAATAGAATCAGGTAGTTCCATATTTTTGGGTCAACTGCATTCCAAGGAATGGTATTGTTGGAACTACATAATCTATTTGTTGTTATTAAAGGTTGTCCATTTTGATCACTAGTCTTCATCTAGATTGTAAAACAATGGTATATTATCCCAAATTTGTTTCATAGACTTAAGCCTAGTGCAAGGTAGAGAATCTAATATTTTATGTATTGTCAGCTCTCTATGAGTTGGTAGCCTGTTAATTTATTCCATTCTAGAACTGTCTATTGTCACCTGAAATCAGGAGAGGCAATGTTGGCAAGAATATGTAGCTATGAGAGTGGTGTAGAATTGAAGGTTCCAGATATTATCTCATCATATCATTAAAATAAACATAAACTTTGTTGGTATGATAACTGTTAGGAATGATAGTCGCCTAACAGTTGGGTTGGAAATAGATAAACCAGGATAGCATTTTAATGTTGTATTTTTAAGAAAATGCTGTAATTGTGATTGGCTGAGGTTCCTCCAATGGCCATAAGGTGGAGCCAGAAACCTGGTTTCTTTCTCCTTGCATTTCCTGTTTTGCAGTATTGCCTACTCGTTGTTCTGCTCGGATTGACTTCGTTTTTGGATTATCCCTGGACTGATACTAACTGCTTTGACCGTGTATGATTTGGTCTGTTTGTTGGACTTTGTTTACCCATTTACTGGAAGTAAAACCTACATTTTACTATTCAGTGTATTTGTATGCTGGTTGTGTGTTATTCAACATCACTCTCACTACTTTTTCCTGAGTGCACTCATTTGTCTAACAGGGAATACCTCAACAATTACTTTTTCCCCATTCAAGTGCATAGTATTCAGAAACAAAGTAAAATAATAGTTGTGCCACTGTATGCAATGTACTGTATTTGCTTGTGCTCCCCAACCTGTGATTTTCCTAATCAAATTGTTCCTTGTTTTCATTTTTTGTCTGAATTACTTCAAAATGTTTTCTAAATGTGAGGGATTGGTCAAAGATTATTCTGAGATATTTTGGGTGGCAGTTGTGCTTTATTCCTTTTCCACAATATGATACATTTAAATCTTTATTTGCTGTGTGATTGCTTAGTTGGAAGGCACATATTTTGGGTTTATTTGGATTTGGGCATAGCCTTTGCTTCTTGTAATATTGGCTTAGTTTCCTCGGGCTACACTAGAGGGATAGTGTTTATTAACTGAGAACTTTATTATGGGGATAGCTATCCATTTAAAAAAACTGAGAACTGACCTCTGACATATCCTTAAAGTCTATGATTCTGTGATAACCTATAGATTAAGGTATTTCTAGAAAAATAGTACTCCCATAAAGCTTGTTCCTGAAAATGAGGAGGCCCAGGAGATCTCAGTGCCTTATGCAAATGTATACATGATTTGAAATTTCAGGGTCACAGAAGGCCTTAAAAACTAGGGATGTATCTGCCTTATATTTCTTTCATTTGAGAACACGTGTTAAATTAGGAGGTGGCCAGGCGTTAATAGAGGATTAATCACATTATTATTTCATTTTTACTACTTAAGGGCTGAATTATGAATGATATTTTATTTTCCCCCAAACTGTCTTTTCCTTAGAAAGAGATATTTATTTTTCTAAATTGTTCTTTATGTCCTTTTGACTTTTTAATTAGTAATATTTCTGGAGATCATATTCGGAGAATGTTGCTCTTATAATTTTCTGGTGCAGAAGTTACAAAACTCTGCAACCTAGCTGGTTGCTTTTGTTGGCTGATTTGAAAAAGGCACAAGGTTTTGAACTATAACTTAAGAATGATAAACTATGGAAGTTATGAACAATTGTATATATGAAACACAAGCTTAACTAAGTGAAAATCCCTACAATCTAAGTTTAAAAAAATTGATTTTGTAGTATTTTTCTTACAACATTGACAAACCTCATAATGTCTCTTGAATCATCTTTCAATCTTTTAACATGCTAATAATGAAATTGATCAACTAAATATTCTTTCAGTGACCCTAATAAGTATTGCTACATATACAAATATTCATAGCAAGAAAGTCATAGTAGTAACCCTCAGGGGCACATAATGCACTAGGAAAATCATCATCTAACAGAAATAAATGTGGCAACACAATTGTTTGTATGAATTAACAAAAATGCATCAGCTGGTAAACATACTTATGGCTACTACCACTGCACAGAAAAAAACCTAAGACAATAATACTATGGGATTGATATGCATAATCACCATCATCCTTGTGATAATTACGTGGAACTGATTGTTAATTGGATCTCCTTTCCTGAGAGTGGACACATGAACTCTTGAACATGATTTGGTAGTGAACTATCTATATAGCAGACATCTCTTTCAGATGCTTTGGATGACGAATACCAATATTTCCAGGAAACACAACTATGTTTGGCTTGGAATGATGGTACTTGTAATTCAACTAATACGAAATCTCCAATTTTGAAGAAGGCTTGTCTAGAGAGAACATTGCCTCTCTGTATTTTCCTCCTAGATCCAATATAATGTACACTTGGACAATATCACAACAAGCTAGTTGTCTTGGAACTTTGTTTTTCCTAAAACAAGGTTTTACATTAGCAATTGTTTCATTTGTTTTTGCAGATGGTTGTTTTTTCTGCCTGAAACATTTTCCTTGATTTTCTTATGAATTGGACTGTTTAAAAATCATATTGACACATTGCAAGAGTCCCAGTCACCTGTACAATTAAAGTTTTATATGATATAATACCACCACTTTCTTCCAGCTAGAAAATGGCTGTATCAAAGAAACAATATAAGATGGAACCAGCTCTCTCCTCTCTTCCCCGGTCTTTTTCTTTGTCATAAAAAGTGCTCTATTCTAGTTTATGAAACACTTCAAGCCAGGAAAAAAATGAAAATGAATTAAAATGTATATTTCTTAGGCAATACTTCCCATCATGTAAGAATTTTCAGGTAGCCAACTGTTTTGAAATAAAATGCCTTGCAGTTGCTATAGTGATGATAATAAAGTTCCTGTCTCAATTTGTGTGACAGAGTTTCCTAGCTGAGCACTTGAAAAGGTAAGCTAATGTAAATGAAGGCACTGTTCATTCTCAAAGCAAGCGTCCTTGAATTTAGTTCACAATTACAGGACCTCTCCATTGTTGTCAATTGTATTATAAGCACATTATCATAATCTTCTTCAAAGCATCGGTAACAAATTACATATCAGAGACAGCACCATTCTCTTTACAGATTAATGGACATGGACAAAAGATATAGACATTTGTAGCAATAATCAATTCCTAAATTAAAGACTTTTCTCTGTTAGTTCCTTCTTCCTTCTCTGCCCAATCCTCTTCCTGGCTTATTACAAATCTTTATTTTTCTAACAATGCTATGATGAGTGTTATTTTGCTTCCAAGCTACATTGTGATCTGCTCTCATTTTATTTCCACACTGATGCAAACGAAATAGCTTTAAAGCAGACAGCTAACTGTCAAAATGGATGACTCATCAAAGCAGTGTCAAAGATAAAGCAGTATTGCCTTGGATATACATTCTCTTACCAAAATAAATTTTGTAAAAAAAAAAAAACATAATTTACGTTAAACCATTTATGACGCTAGTGTCACATTATAACTGCTTTAGAAAAATATATATGCAAAATACCTGACAAAGCCAGAACATCATTAAGTACAATTTCAGATAAATAAAATTAACAGAAATAATAAGGATGACACAAAGAGATAAATCCAATAATGATGAAAACAATTCCATTTTGTGATGTGTATCTAATACACCCCTCTACTGAAACTTAGCAACTAGGGTATAAGTAAAAATGAATATAATCTTTCTCTTCTATTGCTTTGACCAATTTCAAAAGTTTATTCTGCGTTGTATATAATAATCCTTTATTCCTTTTAAAGTAGGAAATTTTCTAGAATTCAAGAACAGAGGCATGAGATATATTTGTTTCTTCCCACTATATTTGCCATACAAAATACCACCACCAAAACTACATATATAAGGATATATAAGCATTAGATAAACATGAATATTTGCATTAAGCATATATAAAATATTACACACACACACACACAAACACACACACATACACAGAGTGTAGTGGTTAAAATACCAGCCTAGAAACTGGGAGAGTGTGAGTTTTAGTCTTGCCTTAGGCACAACAGCAACTGGGCAATCTTGGGCCTGTTACTCTCTTTCATCCCTAGGAAGCAGGGGGTGGCAAATTACTTCCATAATCTTGCCAAGAAAACTGCAGGGATTAGTATAGGCAATTACCAGGAGTAAAAAAAAATGGCCCAATGTCTAACAGAAGGAAGAAAAGATATAATCATACTGAACAAACAGAAGACTATGGCAACTAAAATATGGACTGTACAAAATTTAAACACTAAAGGCAAACACAGAGTGGATAACCTTTGATGTACCAGTTCCAATAACCCAAAATGAAGTAATTCCAAATTCCAAAATTTTGGAAATACGGAAACATCTATACTGTCCCCTGGCAGTGTGTCTGACAGGTGACTAATTTTCTATGTATTCTATTCATTTTAAAAGCCATGAATTCTTTGCTCCTGGAACTCAATTGCATGATTTCTTTCCTTCAACAGGAAATAGTTTTATTTATTTTTTAAAAAGTTCTTTACAGTAATTAAAAATAAAGTTCAACGATAGTTCATGTCTGAATTGTAAGGGCACAAGCACCATGTTTAAAATATGTCAACTAACATAGATAGATCAAACAAATTAATGAAAGTGTCTGCCAGAGTTAATGGCCACAATGTCAGTACGCTTTTAATTAATACCTTCCAAGCATTTTTTTTTTTTAAACAAAAACCTCTTTTGGAGCTGAAGTCATTACAATTTAGTGCTGTGCTAATGAAAAAAAACAAACCCAGTTATGTCAATTTTTTCCTAGTATAGGTAACCCTTTTGTACAATTTTAGTAATGGCATATGTTCTTTGGTCAAATGTGTGAAGTTTTAATCTGACCAATGACATTCAGGTCATGAGTACACATATGGTGTGCCATACTGGTTCAATTAACCATCCATCAATTTAATTGCATAATATATCAATTCCTGTATTTCTTTGCTATTTATAATCCCAGGATGCATGCAAAAATATAAAGGATAGAAACAATAGCTCATGTTTGTTTATTTGAGAAGCAATAATATAATTTATGATGCTTACTTTACTCTTTATTCCCAGAAAAAAATGAAATGACAGTCAAACTGATCAGAGTCTTCTAGTTCTTTAAGTGATAATAAGCAAGCGTAGGTGGAAAGCCAGCTTACAAGAAAA
Organism: Notechis scutatus; assembly: GCF_049901735.1. Taxonomy (NCBI): domain Eukaryota; kingdom Metazoa; phylum Chordata; class Lepidosauria; order Squamata; family Elapidae; genus Notechis; species Notechis scutatus. The sequence goes on along the minus strand of NC_142011.1, from coordinate 177,092,043 downwards.
TTACAGTGCTTCAATGGATTCTAATCACATTAATGTAAAGATAAGAGGGAAAGATTGTGTATTATTTAAACATTATATAAATTCTAAAGAAAGTTAACATGCTGCAAAGTTGTAAGTAGTGGCATTGTGAGATTGGTAATTTTGACTTTAAAGCAATCATTCTGAATGATACTTCACAAAGATCTTAGCATGGTGACATATCTGCATAAGAAAAGATCCCTAGTTCACAAATTGCATGTGATTAAATTCAGTTGCATGTAACAGTGTGACAGATTTCAGACAACCATTGTATTCAGACATCTCTACATCCTGAGAAATGAACGCAGGTCTCTTACACAGCTAAAGATGTCCATTTCTCTCTTGGAAAATAACAGGTCAAATGACATCTCAGTGAAGATGGTCTCTTTTTCTCCAAGGTTATGTGGAAAGTCTTGGGTGGACAGCATTTTGGAAAATCTGCACCTGGAGGAAGTGAAAGAAGCATTGTTATTTCAATGTATGCCTTTAAATCAAAAATTATGTAGCTGTGGTAACTAACTTTCAAGCTTTGAGCTCAAACAGAAGCTTATTATTTCGCATATTTTTCAATCCCTACATTAAAATATGACTAAAAAGGTGCAGTGATGAGCAAGAAGATTTTATGCATTATTTTCCCCATATAAAATTATTTGTAACCCTTCTCACCATGGCCTTCATTTGACAATTCTCTGGGTATAACAACCGGTGCACAAAATCACAAACTGTCAGCCACAGGCCATAACATTATTGCAAGATTCTTTCTCTTACATGAACCAACTCCATATAGCTGATATCGTTCCCTTTCTGCAGTTCCTTTGGGGATAAAAATCATTCTGGTGTGATTTGTCTTTACTGACCTGCGGTTGTTGCCTGGAATCAGATTTTCCCTTTATTTTCTTTCAACAGAAGAACACCCAGCACTGGATATCTTCCTTCTTAGCACTGCTTATTCATCCAGAACATACCAAAGTTGTCTTTTCTTTCATTGTATCAGTAGCCCAATGGAGAATTGTGACTTATCTGTGCAACTAAAATCTCTAAAATACCATTGCTTGTTCTCTTTATTATACTGTCTTGATCTTTGATTATATCATATTTAATGTTTATTTTAAATATTTTTATCTATATTTATCTGCCATGTCATTATTTAATCTCAGAAGAAAAACAATAGCATTTTAGCAAAACTTAAACATACATTGGAATAAAACATTGAAAAATGTACATAAGAGTGTATCACTTCATCATCACTTTATTAAATCCAGAATTTGACATCACATTTATTTGCTTTTGTTTTGGAAAAAGCTTAATGAAGGAAACACATAACATATAAAGACCTCAATAATTTTTTAAAATAGCAGTTCAAATACTAAGTACACAGAATTAAAAGCATTATCAGAAGGTTGACCAAAAGGCTGATTGCACTGTATAAATTAAAACTGTAAAAGTAAAAGCTTCTCCTGCCAGACCTGTCTGAGTTACAGAGTGGTGCTTATTTCCAAACCATATATGAAAAGCCAACATGGCCCGAATTGCTTCCATAGTCAGGTGGCAGGCATGACTATATGCCAAAGGTGCATGATTTGCTGTTACTGATTTATGTTAAAACACCTGGGAGAATAAAAACATGTGACTGGATCTAGAAAGGGGGCAAAAGTAAATGCCAAGTGGGCCTCCTTTAAGATGATATTTCAAGACCAGTGGGGTTCACATCTGAGATGACCAGCTCACAGGGAACTATTTCTTATACGTCAGTAGGAATGGCACACAGAGCGAAATCTCTGAAAATAAGCTGAGGTTTAGCTCAGATCTTGTGACAAAAATCATTATTTCATAAGCTCTGACCATAATTCTTATATCTTTACAGCAGTATCTTGTAGGATGTCTGTATTATTGCATATGTGTAACAAAATTAAAGAGGATATAACAAGGTCATGTAACCTAGAGGAGACAGAATCTATTAATGCAAATGCAATTACACATAGGGTAGATGGGAGGCATAAAAATTGAATGAATGAGTGAGTGAGTGAGTGAGTGAGTGAGTGAGTGAGTGAAACAAGTGTTTGGTACAGAAGACTAATTCTACTTCATTAAAAAAAAAATGAGGAGGGCACCCATACATATTCTCTTGGTGGAACATTTATCCATATATTAGTCTGTTTATGGAGGTTCTCAGTCATCCAGGTCATGGTTATCCCAAAGGTGCTTTTCCAAGAGGTAACTGGACTTTCTTTGTTTTTCCTTGAAGTTGGTTCACTTATGATCCAAGAAGCTCCTTGGATGACAAGTGAAACTTCTTCAAGGAAAAACAAAGGAAGTCCAGCTGCTTCTTGGAAAAGCACCTTTGGGACATTAAGAAGAAATTTTTATACCTTTTTTTGTTAACATTGCAAAAATGGATTACCCTTTGGTTTGGTACACAGTATTTGAATATGTCTTAATCTTCTTAATCTTAATCTTTTTATTAATAATAAAAAAGATATCTACACATATGGTAGACTAACATCTGTAGAATGTCTCCATGCACTTAAAATATAACTGTGCAGAGCCAAATGTGAAGAGCTCAATCTCACAGACAACAAGGGACAATATTTGATCTGAAGTTATATTGCTCATGTATCTGAAGGAAAGAGAATATGCTTATTACCTGCTCAGAGATGTTGAAACCACAATGTGTTTGATAGGCATCTGCAGCCAGATGCTATTGCACAAGAATCAGTTGTACTGTCGATTACCACTCTTTTTTCCTTTGTCCCTTTTCTGTGGACATCATTGTTGCTTTATGTGAAGAAGTTTTAGTCACATATTTGATAATTTATGGTGGAGTGCTACTTTCCCAGATTATGTTTAGAATAAGCAGGTGAACTTTCATAAATGTTTCCAAATAATTTAAAAGTATTGATAGAGTTTTGTTAAATGGTTGAATTGATTTGGTAGACCAAGATTACCTTTACATCTTTGATTTCATGCCAGTTATATGCTGCTTTACTTAGCACACATCTCTCTTTCTAACAGTAGATGATACAGGATAGTAAACACAAGGACTTGAGGGAACTGACCTGATCATAAGAAATCCTGGTATAACAGCACAGCTATATTCCTCTGGATATTATGTGCAGTTCTTGGCATAAAATACATACCTACATACCTGCATACCTACACACACACACATACACACACACACACACACACACACAATATTTGAGAATATGCATTAACATAAATAGGGAGACTTTATCATAAAAATATCTATTTATTAGATAAAATCATATATTAAATAATTTTTTATCCAGAAATAACTTTTCTGAACTGATTTTTTAAAACCATAGCTTCATGTGGAAATGGGAAAAAATGGGTTACTGTTTGAATAACTGGCATCTGTTGGACAGACATTGATTTATTTCTGCTACAGAGACTGTTTAACAGAACTCAGTTGTGGTTTCTATTGCCAAAGCAGATCAAAAGACTCAAAAGGAAAGTTGTGGCTTTCCTTCCTTGCTCTAGAAGAAGTTTTAATGCACCAAGGAACCATTAAAAATCAATAGTGTCGTTATGAAACAAAAATCCATGAGATTTAGATTTATTCTATGCAAGACCTAACTAGACATGGACATGTATCTTAAGTAACACCATAAGTCAGGTCTAAATATTTGGGTGTTGAGAAATCCAAATCCAAAGTTTGTTTCACTATCCATTTTTTTTTATCTTTTTGAATCCAGTACATTTTCCAGAGGATCTTTTGAAGTACTTTTTTCCCCTGAAACCATATTTGTTAAATGGGAGTGATACTTAGTTTTATTTAATGTTCAAGATGAGTGAAAAATCTCTTGCTGTTTCTGAAAATCCAGAGCATTAATTATATCACTGAGCTGTTGATGAGAGTTTTGTTCCCCCTCCAGTGGGTCAGGAATCTTTTTTTGTTTGTTGTTGAAAACTTTCAAAAGCTTAACAAGCTAGAGAATAGTGCCAAGTCTTCTGGGATTTTTAAAAATCTTTATTTTATGCTTCTGTATTGACCATGTAACACAATCATATCAGGACATCATAGCAGAATATATTTTACATCCTTGTCAGAATATGCCAAATAATCCTTAGCAGGTCCAAGGAGGTATGGATATCCTTATGGGCCCTATGGGTACTTCCTGGAAATAAAACTTAGTTTAAGAAAAACTAATTGTATTGGGACCTTTGTTTCATCTTTTAATGAAAAGTTTAATTCCAAGTAATAGAACAACATTTGACAACCTATAAATTAAAGATATATTAAGTCATCTTACATCATATTATAAGAATCTTTAACTATATTATTCAGTTCACCAACAATTATTTCCTGTTCTCTAAAGCCATGGTGATGTAGTGATTAGAATGCAGTAATGCAGGCTACTTCTGCTGACTGCCAGCTGACTGCAATTTGGCAGTTCAAATCTCATAAGGTTCAAGGTTGACTCACCCTTACATCCTTCCGAGATGGGTAAAATGAAAACTCAGATTGCTGGGGGCAATATGCTGACTCTGTGAACTGCTTAGAGAGTGTAAATCATTGTGAAGTAGTATATAAGTCTAAATGCTATTTCTATCTTTTTTGTAAAGCTTATTTCTAATGATAACTTTCAGGGCTAAATCAAGCAATTCATGATTTCAGGGCCATCTACTTTGCGTCCAACACTGAGCAGTTTAGCAGTGCCATTTTTAATTACATAGAATGTTTTGGAATAATATGAGATTGGAGATATGATAAGAAATTTAAACAACCAATTGGAAATGTTCCTGATGGCTCATAACACTCCTCGTTGCTGTTCTTGTTTACATATGTAGGAAGAGTCATTTTTCTAAGGGCAATAAAGGTATTGTAGGCTTTGCAGAGTTTCCTCATCTGAAATTCATAGAACAACCAATAGTGCCATTATACAAAGTTGGTTAGTATTTACAATTCATTGCAAATATATATATATGTCAGAAAGAGAGGAATGGTAAATCAACACAGATTAAATTAATTTGAAGATATCTGGTGGATAACCACTAAAATTTTATTAAATATTTCTATTTAATTAAATATATTTAATAAACTATTAAATATTTCTCATTTTGCCATGAATTTATTAAAAACATTTTTTTTCTTCCCAGCATTCCTTTTTTATATTTTTTTATGTTGAATTTATAAATTGCTGTCATTTATGAGTTTTTATGGAAACCATTTTTTTTTAAAGTCATTGGAGAAATCACAATACTTCAACATGGATGACAACAAACTAGCCAATGCATAATGGAGCCCTTTCATTAACAGACTGTTTATAAATTAAAATGGTTCAGTATTGGTGAGTTATTTTTTTATTCTGAATTTTTCAAAAGCCCTTCTGTTTTCCTAAGTTGCTTTTTGGCCGTTTAACATTCTACTTTTCTTAAACATGTTACTTTACCTTCTTATCTATATATGTTCTTCTTTTTGTTTTCTGTTCCTATTAACAAGTGTTTCTTCCATTTCCAATTATTCCATCCTGTTTTGCCTGGGAAAGCTTTCAGGTTCTGGGACTTTTATTAGCTTTTCAGGTTAGCTAACTTTAGAAAGGTAGAAATTTGTCAATCTCTCTCTCTCTCTCTCTCTCTCTCTCTCTCTCTCTCTCCTCTCCCTCTCCCTCTCCCTCTCCCTCTCCCTCTCCCCCTATTGTCTTTTATCTGTTCTTCTTTCTCTCTAGGATCTTCATCCCCACTGGATTACTGAACAAGAGCAGATCTCTTTCTGGGAATCTTCTAATTTTCCTTTCATGCTTTGATTCCTCTGTTTTTCTTAACACCATATATATCCTACTGCTTTATTTTCTGATAGACAACACTTACAACTCTACAACAGTTGTAGTAGTTTTCATTTCTCCAAACTATCACGAAAAATCTCCTAATAAGATTTTTATTAAAAACTTCTCAGCTCCACCTCTCCCCTTTAGAAAGCAAAGTGTCAAATACAGTTTAGAGTCTATGTGGCCAGAATGAGCTCTTGTGACTGATAATCTTGAGGCATAGTGTCACAAGTAGTTCAAAGGTTCTTCTTTCTGATTGTACTTACAATCTGGTGTGCTTACATAGGATACTACTGTGAATCTGTGTAAATATTTGAGATTTATAATATTTCTTACTGATATTAATTTCTATGTAGAGTCCCAATGTCCACTTACAAAGCACATTAATTAAGGACATTTTTGCTTCTTTGAGCAATGGTGATTTCAGACTGTGATCTATCTATCTATCTATCTATCTATCTATCTATCTATCTATCTATCTATCTATCTATCTATCTATCTATCTATACATCTATTTATCCTATCTATTTTGATCCTACAACAAAATTTAATAAATTATATGTTCAGTGCAGTATTTCCTCTTATTGGCTGACTAACTTGCTATATAACATGAATAAAATGCCTTAATTATTAATTAATTTGTAGCACTAGTCTCAGCACTCTACAGAATTTTCATTTTGTAAGGTTTGCAGTTTTATAAATTAAGAATGTACTGCTTTGCTTAGGCAGACCTGCCTGTTCAATAGATGAGAGATAGGACAACTTCTCTCAGTCTCAAACATATATGTTCCAGTATCTAAATTAGATTAGTTCTCTGGATTAGAACTTTTTAAAAATAATTTTTGGTATCCATCTTCCAATGATTAGCCTTGAGCAGATATGTCAGAGAAACTCAGGCAATGCGTTTCCTTTTATACTTATCCTTTATTTTCATAGATTTGGCTATAAGGATATAAAAAGTATTAATAAAGTTGAAGTGAAAGAAACGTTGAACTGGAAAAAAACTAATCCACTTACAAAAAGGATGAAACCACAATTCAATAACCGAAGACTTAAATAATTTTTATTTTCTTTGGGTAGTGATTTCCTTGAACCAAACTTCCAAACTTGGTTTCATATTGTCCTAAAATTTACGTACTTGTAGTTTTATGTCAGCTGTTACTTTTTTCATACTGTAATTATGCTTATTTGAGGCAGATACAGGTTTCAGATTTTACATAATGTGAGTTCATCTAAAATGCCTTGTTTATTGGTCACATTTTAATTTAAAGATAACTTTGAAAATAATAAACTTGCTGATCAACTGCAAAAATAAATTTGCTGCTCAACTGTGATAATTGTAAGTAATAATGATCAGAAAGTCACCTCATTATGACTGGCTGACTATTTGATATGGATTTGACCTTAGGCAATGCCTGAAGCACTGTTTATTTAAAAGGCCAAAAAACTATAGAATCATCAGTATCTTCCATTTACATTTTTAGAAGCCTTGAAGTCTTATTCTGCATGAAGGACAGAAAAGGAAAGAAGGAGAGGAACAAGCATAATATAAATTTTAAAGTGTCGGTTTTGTTTCACTTTTTACAAGAGATAATGAGGTTGACTGGAAGGTCATGAGTATGTTAAAAGCCTTTGTATTATGCCAATTTATTATAATCCCATACTTGAAGAAGTCAGAGAGGGAACCTTTATATGCTTGCTTCTTTTTGATTTTCACACAATTTATTTGCTATTATCTGTTATTTTTTTAATTGCAAGGCCTGATGAGTTTAAGTCAACATATTGCTTTATTGCTCCTTCTGCTTGTCAGCTGTAGCTGAATTGATAAAATGCAAATGAACAAATCATTAACGAGTGCTGGTTATGAATCTCTCAGGCAGTTCAGGACCCTATCAAATCCTGCACCTATTACTTTGTGTGATTGATGTACTATTGTAAGTGATTGTTCCTGATCTTATTAAATCTTATTGATTTTCCTCCCAGTTTCTATTTTATGCAGGACCAGGCCTGGACTATTATGAATGTTGCTGAACACTGTTAATCAAGCTTACACAGCTATTTTGATGGCAAACAATTAGAACTCTGCAGCAATACCTTGCAATTAGCTTCAGGGATGTGGACCTCAGCACCATAATAATGAAAAAGACCTTCTCCTTCAAGCAAGATAATGAGATTTATAATTATGACCCCAAATAACCTCTCAGAAATAACCAATCTGCAAACTCAGATGTGTTTATCAATAATTTGTGCCCTTTAAAATAAAAATGAATTTAATTTTGGTTAACCATTTTAAGAATTATTTTTTACTTTCTGTAAATGATTCAAATTGGAATAAGAAGAAAAGTAAATTTAAAAGGCAGCACTTCGGTACTGATGTTGGCTACTGTTTAATATTTATCTAGAGTAAACAATATTTCCACCAAATTGCTCATTTGTACAATATGACACCTCAGAATAATAGTGTTGAATATTTTAATATTCTGATAGCAACATGTCCTGGAATTGCTATTCTCACATACATTTCACTTCATATACAAGAATACATTAATACATAATATAGAATTAGCATAAATGCCCCTTTGATATTTTCCACTAAAATTTGGGGTACAGAAAGAGGGATTATGATTTTTAATGAATTTCTTGCAGGAGAATTCTTCAACAATTTCTTAAGGGCAGTGGCAATATCATAACTACTGAAAAGTCCAGCCGATAATTTCCTGCATGATGTCTCCCCAGAAAGTTCAAATACATATCACTCTAATCCTCTTCAGTAACTAGTTACTGACATACATGCATACTGGTTATCAACTTATAAAGGCTTGACAGAACTACACAAACTGGCTTCACTCCCTGTGTCATATCTCCAGTACCAATCCTGACTACCTCCACTTACCTAATGAGAAGAAGTCTGAATGGGTGCTGTTCTATGTGTTTAGCTTAGAAGTCAATTGTGAACTTTAAATGTAATAAATTATTATTGTTGCTGTTAGTGATAGGGAATGTTTAGTGTGAGAAGGAGCCAAGTTGCATAAAGCAAGCTCCAGGCTTTCCACCTGCTTCACTGAGAAGCTCATATGACCAAGGGAAAAAAGTTTTGACACAAATGCCTCAAAGGTGCTTTTTAAAAGGTACCTGGACTTTCTCTGTTTTTCCTTGAAGACTTTTCTCATTCAAGAGAATACTATACTAAATATCAAATAGTATAGAAGCTTGAACAAGAAGCTTCTTGGACGAGGAGCAAAATATATCCAAGGAAAAACCAAGAATGTCTAGTTGCCTTTTGAAAAAGCACTTTTGGGACAACTATGACCTGGATGACTGAGAATCTCCACAGACATTTTGACACAAATCTTGGGGATTCCCTTTACCATTGATAACTATGCAAAAGGAAAATAAGTCACTAAAGCTACAATTTGTTTTAATTCAATTAACTATCCGACCAAGATATGTTTTTCTTTTCAAAGGAGCATAAGAAAAGTACTACTGGATCAAACAAATATTCATCTTCTTGTGCAGTAGGAGAGAATACCATACGGACTGCAGAGTACCCAGGTACCATCTGCAACTTCAGAGCATATTAATTAGGTGGAACTTTTTTTAAAAAATAATCCCATTTTTAAGTTTAGTTTTGGTGGTTCTGGTTTTAAAAAAGGAAAATGGATGCCTTTGCAGCAATTTCGAAGCACTCATATACACTTTATTTATTTTATTATATCAAGTTATATAGCATCCACTTCAAATATATTACACTGAGTGGCTCACAAAGAATTAAAAACAATGTAAAAACAATAAAACTATTCAATAACTACAGTTTTAAGAACTATAAAAATTCCAAAAAAAAAATGATTAAACAACCCATACAGCAAAATGCATATCCCAAACATTTTCACATCCATCAATAACAGTCAATACAGCCACTGCAAAGGCTCTATATTATTCCCAGACAGCCCCACCACACACAAACACTGGCAGCACTGGGGCCAATATAACCTTGGGAAATGATGTTCCAAAGAGTGAAAGTCATGAAAGGAAAGGCTTTCTATCTAGTACCACCAAAGACACTTGCTGGTTGATGGGGCTCATAGCACTTCCCTTTCTTTACCATATATTAGGCTATTGCTAGTTTAAAATGTTATACTATACTACTAAGACATGATATTGTTCCTTAAACATCAGACAGAAAAAGAAAGCTCAAAAATTGGTAATCCTAACCAAGCTACATATTGTCTGTACGCTGCAAACTCCAACTAGAGTACAATGAAAGAAAATAGATAATTATATACCTTGGAATGATGTTATGCATGTATTATTTATTGGAATTTTGTTCCTCTCTTTGTAGATTTGTCATTTTAGGCCTGTTGTAATTTTGTGGCTGCTTGCAGGTTTCTTCTAGCCTAATTATGGATAATCATGCCACAGCTCATAATAGAAAAACTGCTCCTAGCCTCAATTGCTATGTACAACTGAGAAAACACAAAGGAATTTTGACTCTCTTTCCCCTGAAACATGCACTGCAGATATCTGTTCACACCTCTTTTTACCTTCTTGATACTTCCAGGGACCTATTGTGCCAGTTAGGTCCAGATGTGTATTTCAATCAGAATAGAGCTGGAAGGGATCTTGGAGTTCTTCGAGTCCAACCCCTGCTCAAACAGGAGACTGTATCATTTCAAACAGGTGGCTTGAATATCTTTTCTTAAAAACCTCCTGTGATGAAGCATCTACAAGTTTGAAGGCAAGCTCTTCCCCTGGTTAATTGTTATCACTGTTAGGAAGTTTCTCCTTAATTTCAGATTGCTTCTCTCCTTGATTAGTTTCCATCTATTGTTTCTTGTCTTGCCTTCTACTGTTTTGGAAATTAAGTTGACCCTCTCCTCTTTGTGGCAGCCCCTCAAATTCTGAAGTACTGCTATCATGTTATTCCTAGTCCTTTTGTCTAGATTAGTCAAACCCAGTTCCTGCAACCATTCCTCATATGTTTTTGTCTCCAGGCCTTTAATCATCTTAGTCAAAGTCGCAACATCTTTTTTGTAATGTGGTGACCAAAACTGGATGCAGTATTCCTGGTACGGTCTTACTAAGGATTCATAAAGTGGTACTAATACTTCACATGATTTTGATTCTCTGCCTCTGTTTATACAACCAAGGATTATATTAGGTTTTTTGGCTGCTGCCACACATTGCTGCCTCATGTTTAAGTCTTCATCCACTAGGACTCCAACGTTCCCTCACAAGATCCCTGTCACTGTGTCTTATCTAACATCCCAGAAAAGGACATAAATTTCTAGTTATAAAAATGAATGAATGAAGAATGAAACTAATAGACTAAAGACACAGCAAGAACTACCCAAAGAAGACTTGAACATACCATACCAAATAACATACCAAATAAACATATATATATATATATATATATATATATATATATATATATATATATATATATATATATATATATATATATATATATATATATATATATATATATATATATATATATATCAGAAGTATATATATTCGGCTTGGTTCGCGGTAAGTACCCATGAAAACTTAAGAAAACAAATATATATATATATATATATATATATATATATATATATATATATATATATATATATATATATATATATATATTTATATTTATATATATATATATCAGAAGTATAACCATTAAGGGAATTTTTTAGAGTATGTTTTTTTTTAATGGAAAAAACTTTCTAAAGAACTGAAATTGTCAAAAAGCACTTCCTCTTGTAACTGTTAGTTCCTCTTGAACAATATTGAGCACTAACTGCACAATTATTTTTTCCACTTTAGTATTTTTGTATTATTACAGCACAAGAAAGGAAGAACTCAATTTGCAATGATTTGGACCCAATAATAAGTTGATGTTTTAATGTTCCTGTCTTCCTTTCTACAGATAGCACCTGTTAATCTCTTGACAAATCTTGTTACAATACAGAAGATGGCAGATGAGAAGGAAGAGAACTCTGTGCTAAATTAAAACAGAGGGAAAAATCCTTCCTCGTGAATATTTCCAAGTGATTATTGGATTGGGGCTTGCAACTGTCCAAGAAATGATGGGTACAAAGCATATATAGTTTCTGAGTACTTTATTTGATTTAGTTAACACAGCAAAAATGTTTGGAAATACAAAGCCTTAGGAAAGTATTGTCTTGAGAGGCAGCAGGATGTTCCTAAGTACACATTCCCATTCTTTGAACTAAAATAAAATACTGATGCCTTTTCCAAGCCTGCTACCACCAGTTTTGAACAGGGAATTTTCACCTCACGTCCTACAATTTGAATCCTTTTGACTTGTTGTCATGTCTTTGACAGTTTTCATTAAAGCTGCTCCAGATAGGAAACCTGATAAGCTTCAACTGCCAGATGAAATCATTATATCAAAGTGTTGAATTTTAAATACTAATGCGTTCCAATTATTAAACATTCCAAATATTGTAGAGCAGTAAATTTCAACATGCCAACTAGAGAACACCAGGATTTTTTTTAGAACTTTATTTCTCAGTAAGAATTGGTAAAAGTAGATGAGTTTTCCTGCATTTACAAGCTGCAGCAGCTAGGAAATAGTAATAATGGGATGGGATGTAAGGTAAGAACTAACAGTTCCAAATCAGAATGGACTGAGTGTATGCCCCATACAAAGTGATCCTTAAGAAATAGGGACTACACTAGCATTTTTTCCCCTCTTATCACCAGCTAAGGACATTGATGGCACAACTATGCTATCAGCTGACTATGTGGCCTCCAAGCCATAGTTTGTACTATGAAGGAACTGAAGGAGTAAAATTGGTACACCAAATCTTATGGAAGCTTAATTAATCTATCTTTCCTTTTACATTTGCATTGTCAGTGACAGTAAACTATCAGTAAACATCACATTTTGACACTGCTATCTAGGAGATACAAGATATGTATTGATGGTCCATGTACACTTCACTAACCACATTAATATCCTAGAAGAGACTGCAGACTGTTCTCAATTTATTGTGTGTTATAGGAGAAATGCAAAGACTCTTTGGCTGACAAATTAATACTATCCATATTTCTCAACGTGCTTGAATAATTGTCACATGTTGCTTATAAAAGAGCAGTGGAATTTGATCAGATTCTTATATCATTTGTATACAAATATTATTGTATTATTATTTGTAAAATTTTTGTATACAAAAATTATCAAAATAAATACTGTCTACTAAATATCCTCTCTTCTCCCTCATTGCTAAATAAACTTTCTAAATGCATATTATTTTTTATTATTTCTATTTGCAATAATCATTGTGAAATAGATACAGAAATTCCTTTCAAGAGAGTTTCTCCTATTTGAAAGTATTCATGTGAAACTACTATGAATTAACAACTCAGAAGGAAAATATATTTTTATAAGCTAAAGGTTGGCTTATGGAGAATGCTGAAAATGTAATTTTGTATTCATCAGCTGTAAAAAAAATGACAACTTTGTAAGATCACTTTCTTTTCCTCAAAATAAATATATTAATTCAAAATGTAGATTTAATTCTAGAACCAGAGAAAAAGAGTTACAGAAAACCCTTTACTGACTTTTTTAAAAAAAATGTAACTCCTTTCTGTGTCAACATGTGAACAAGATTATACTTTAAAATGTAGAATTAAGAGTACACACATTTCTCAAAAAAATGCAAAATATATGTTTACATATATTACTATAGCAGTATGACATAATTCCTTTCTTTTCAATCAAATATTACAACAATATGAAAAAATGGTTTCTAATTGTATACATCAAATAGTGACAGAATTAAATTAAACAGAATGGTTAATGAAAGTTATTTATGTATATTAAATAAATTTCATTATATCACTGATTTAAATATAGCTGCTGAATCTGAACAATTAAACAGATCTTTTTAATTCCTATCAAACAGACATATTTGATTAGATATACCCATTAAAATGCACATACATGCCAAAAGAAACCTATAAAAATATTGTAATTATACATTGGTTTTTTGTTGTCACACAACTTCTGAAACAGAGCACAGTATATCAGCTTTCTTGGGCCAATATGTAGATCTGTTATCTTGGGGTAGCTAAATGAATTATTTAATCAATATGACTACATCTCTCATGATAAAAGAAGCTCGGACAAATTAAAATATGACTCGACATAGTGTATCAGTGACGAACTAATAAGTTAGAGAAATACATGCTTTAATATGAAAAGATTTTTTATTCTATTTTTAGAAAGCAAAATAAACATAACTCTATTCTGCTTCATGTTCTGATCATGAGAAAAAAATTGGGGGGGGGCGCGAAACTATATGATGCTAATCGATACATATTTTCACCATGCAGACATATTCTAAAGGGCTGCCACATAGAAGAAGGCCTATTCTCTAAAGCACCTGAAGGCAAGACTAGAAGCAATGGATAAAAACTAATCAGGAAACTAACCAGCCTAGAACTAAGGAGAAATTTCCTGACAGTTAGAGGTTGTGAGTGTTGGAGGCTTTTAAGAAGAGATTGGACAACCATTTTTCTGAAATGGCGTAGGATTTCCTGCTTGGGTATGTGGTTGAACTAAAAGACCTCCAAGGTCCCTTCCAACTCTATTATTTTGTTAAACAAGGCAAGGTGGCTTGGCAAGGAAATGAATATTTTTGTCTTTCCCAAATTAGAATACATTGGACTCATAAACTAAGATTTGAATACCACAACTTGAAGCTGAAACTCTAACATCTTCAGATAAGGCTAGAAGGGGCTCCAGCCTGAAACTCAACTGCCAATCACAGTTAACAATAGGATAAATCAATATTGTGACTCAGATTAATGGAGTTTGCTATGTTTCTGTAGCTTTAAGATCCACAAATCAATAGAACATTGAAGGAGGCCATGCAAAGGAAGATATAACCAATGTGGCTTTCTGGCCAATGGTAGGTCCAAGAACCTGAATAGATATACTTTAAATGGGATATTTATGGTTTTCGTCTTATAACCTAAATGGAACAAAAATGACAGCAAGCTTGATTCATTCTACAGTAAAATAAAAAAATGAACAATCAAAAGGGTCAATATATGTTTTCTCAAATACTCCATTCTAACTGCATTCAGCATGGGAAAAATTCTAAGAATAGGGAGAGGAATGGCTGAAAAAATGTTCTAAGATTATATTCTGAAGATTCAAAATACATATCTTTTATTTTAGTATGTTGCTCCAATCATTGATTGACTAAATAGTTAATAGGACTGCTTGAGTAAAGAGATTAAAAACTATTAACCACCCTAAACTAGAATATTAACCTTAACAATACAATTACATATATTCCTATGCTAAAGAGCAATAACAGTTTATCTTTCTTTCAAAGATCTGCTGAAACAGACTTTAAATTTTATTTGGTTAATAATGAAGGGAAATTTTTGAAAAGTGGAATAAAAAAAATATTTGATGCTGTTTAATTTTGGTATTGGACAGAACTCTTGGGAAAATTGTTGACAGCCAAAAAAACAAACAAGTCATTGAACATTGAACAAATCAACCACAGTTCTCATTTGAGACATAAATTACCTAACTCGAATTATCCTATATTATGCAGAAGAGCTAGCTGTTTATTATTTATGTGAATTTATTATCCAGCCAATTCCATTGAATTCTAGCCTGGAGCATACCCATTGTGTTGGAACATACTGAACAGACAGAAACAATTGGAGAAAAAGGAGTCCATCAGATATTGAGGCCCTATGCAATCCATTTATATGTAATAACAAGCATATTGAGTAACACTCAAAGTGCATTGTAGTAATCTAATTGTCAGGTGACCAGTGCATTAGTTTCCCTTGCATTTCTTTAATTCCTTTATCAGTGGATCTGTCCAGCTGTTGGGTTATTACCATTTACGATATCCAAATATATACCAAAACTGAATAGGAGAGTAACTGTTTAGACAAATGTTTACAAAACTTAGCTTTTTCTTGATGTTGAGTGTGTATAACTCCACTGAAGTAGATTTTATTCCCTGTGATTCAATTTGCACAATTACATATCTACAATAAATGTGGTTGTAATTGGGGGTTTATACATAAAACTATTCCATTTACAGTTTTTACAGTTGACAGAAATATATTTCAAAGCAGGGCATTAGTAATTGTCTGAGCAGAAATTGCGTGACTATAATGCCTTATGGGGGAGGTACAATTCCATTCAAGATCAACTATTGTAATATTTGGGGATCCAAAAAAGCCACAGTTGCTCATCTTGTTAGTACTGAGCTGAAGTCTGCTCCTATTATAAGCCATGATTCAGACTAAATCTTACCTAGAATCTGATGAAATTGCTCCATCTGAACCTGTGCTTCAGGATAGTCAACCTCTCAGGAATCTTTAGGAAGCCAGGATTCAATGGAGGTTGGAATCTCCTGTTCATCTGGAGCAGTCAGATGACAATGTACTAGATATGCGCAAAGCAATGTTGTTTAATGAGACTTCTCAAAGAGTGACGTATGTGTAATTGGAGGCTGCTTGCTATAGAAATTTAAATAGATCCTTTGTTTACAGACTTTGTTAGAGGCAACTGTTTGCTTTTCTAATGCTTGCATCACTTTCATGATTCTTGACCATTGACTGTTTTGACTAACCAATTTGGCATCCTGTGACTCTTTGATTTTATTTTAATTATGCTATTGTTTCTTGAAGTATAAACTATGTTTCCCCAGAAATAAGATCCAATCTTATATTTTGGGGGCTCCAAAATAAGCTTTAGGGCTTATTTTCAGGGAACATGATCAGCCTGGCTGGGTGCCTCTCCTGACATGCACACAAGAGGTGGTGAGCACATAGGGGCTGATGGCATCCAGCAACAGTGCAGCCTTCTGTCCCCTTGGTTGGCACACTCTGGGGCTGTGCAGCCTGCATAGTGCAGGTGAGTTGATAACCTGTCCAAACAGCAGACAAAGGCAGAGTCATGGAGTGTGGGGGGGAAGCATGCAATCTGGATGGGCCATGGGAAAGCCAAGAGTTGGTGGGCCAGAGCAGATGAGCAGCTGCAAGAGGCTCATCTTCATGCAGCGGTACTGGCAACAGATGGAGGCAGAAGCACAGTGGGGAAAGGTAAGTGATCACAGCACGCTATATAGCCCACAAGCAAGCCAAGAGACATGAAAATGAGTGGCTTTCCCACGGCCCACATGGCATGGCAAGATTACCTGCCTTCTCCCCGCTCCTCTGCCTCTGTCTGCTGCTGGTGCTGCCAAATGAAGACAAGACTCCCGTGGCTGCCTGCCCACTCCGGCCATGAGTCTTGGCTTTCCTACAGTCTGTATGGCATGTCCGGATTGTGTGCTTCCCATTGCCTCTGTCTCTGCCTCTGCCTATTGCATGGATAGGTAATCAACTCGCCTGTCCTATGAAGGCTCTGGGTGATGCTGGACACCATCATCCCCCACCCTCTCTCTGCTTCTGGTGCTGACCATGCCCACCCATATCCTCCCCCCGGCTGATGACAACCTTAACTGGGGCTTATATTAGGAGAATCCTAAAAATCAGACTAGGGCTTATTTCTGGTTAGGTCTTATTTTCAGGAAAACACAATATGGCTTTTTTTAAGGCAAGCTTTTTTGCTAGGCATTTGACTCACATTGCTGTCTGCTGCTATTTGCTAAACTATAGTAAACCAGTCAGCTTTAAATAGTATGGTTTTGTGTGTGTTATCAGTAATCTCAAAACATAATAGCTCCACCCCATCCAGACACAAATAGCCTCCAGAGATTGAATCAATACATCACCTGTATCACTTGGGATATAGATATAGAGCTGAGTATCACTAGCACACTGATAATATCAAACTTGTGGATGACCTCACCCAATGGCTTCATGTAGATTTTGAGCAGAAGCAGAAGTAGGGAAAGCATTGAGTCCTGGGGCACACCACACATGAAGGGCTGAAAACCTGATTTTTCCTCCCTTGTTAACATCAGCTGGAACTGATCACCGAGTGTGGTAATATAATTTATTGATCATTTTATCATTTTCTGTAAGGCCTTTGAATACTAGCAGTAAGTCTAGGGAGATGTGGGCATTCTTGGTGGGGGTAGGAGTACCTTTGCTCATGAGTGTCTCATCCTGTTTGATTCTGCAAGTTTAGAAGGAATAGGAAAATGGGTGAAAGTTCAAGGTACACAGTTGTGCTTTCTCATGGGACTTTCCAAACTTTCCCATGAGACTTTCCGTGGCTGTATGATCTCATCCTAGCAAGGTAACATCTGGGACTTTCCAAGATTGTGTGTTCTCATGCTGGTGAAGTAATCTCCTGTTGAGGTCATTGTTTTCTGAATATGCATACTGTATTTTTGCTTGTGTTTTTCTCAATAAATACTGCTACCTGAGTTCACTCAGGGCTGGCATTTCTCAAGACATTTCCCTGTGTCTCATTTTCGAATGTCAGTCCACCATAAATGGTGACCCCGACATGATAGCTTGGAAGGCTATACGTTTCCCGCATCCTATACTCATCGTCGCGGACGTCGACTGGGCCCTCATCTTCTTCGCTGGACGAAGATAGATTCTTTTCGTGAGTATGGGGGAGATCTCTCGAAGGCTCAGAAAGAGCACATCAGGGAATTGAGAGGGATCATTGGGAATAGTTTTGGGTTTGGAATTGGCAGTAGGGGTTGTGCTGTAGGAAAGAAAGAAATTGAGGACTTACTACAGTATGTTTGGAAAAATATTAAGTCATATCCGGAGGGAGGTAGTATTAAAGTAGAGTCCTGGAAAAGATAGGGAAATTTTTGCACGAGGAACCTCGTGCCCCTTCTTCAATTTTGTTAACCTGGAGGGTGATTATGGATGTGTTAGCTACTTATGAACAACCGCTCCTAGCACCCCCGAAGAAGGTTTGCCGCTTTACCATGCGGTATGCGTTTGTTGCCGCCGACGGCACCTCCAGATAAATCTGGGGGACTGTCCGGCGCTAGAAATACTTTGTCAGAGGATAAGAGTTTACCTTTAAGGGTTCAGGTGGATGCAGTTACTGCAGCTATTCAAGAAGCAAAGAATAGAGGGGAATTATCAGGAGATGATTTGGTGGAGTTTGGAGTAGAAGTTCAACTTAATCCAGTAGAAATTGTTATGGATGCTGCGTTGAATCCGCAGCGGGAGTGGAAGCCTTTACCTCTTAGGGTTTTGAGGGAAGTTAAGCAAGCAGCAAAGGAATATGGTGTTAGATCGCCATATACTCAGGCATTGTTAGAAGCAGTTGGTTATGGAAATAAAATGATTCTGGCTGACTGGAAAGCTCTGTTGAATATGATTTTAACTCCAGCTCAATATTTGGTGTTAGATCAGAAATGGAGACAGCTGGCAGTCCAGAGGGGAACAGCAAATGTTACCCCAGATCAGCTTTACGGAGCTGGTAATTTTACAACAGTGGAACAACAGAGAGATGGTATGCCTGAGGAAGGGTTCGTTCTTCTCCCACAATTAATTTTTCAAGCTGTAGGGGCTCTCCCTGATGGCGAAGGTGGTGAGAAGACCTTTACTAACATCAAACAAGGGAACAATGAACCCTATGAAAATTTCATTAGCAGACTGAAATTGGCTATTGAAAGACAAATTGATAATCAATTCGCCCAGAAAGAGTTGCTTTTTAAGTTAGCAGTAGAACAAGCTAACACAGATTGCAGAAAGATCTTAAATCCACTTGTAGCAAGTGGAGAGCGAGAAATCGCGGATTTGATTAATGCATGTAGGAAGGTAGGGAGTCAGTCTTTTAACATGGAAACTTTAGCTTTGGCTTTACAAACAGGACATGCTCAAAAGGGAATTGTTTCAATTGTGGGAAGCCTGGACATTTTAAAGCGCAATGTCGGGCTCCTGGAGGAGGTCAAAGTCAGCAGAATAAGAGATCAATGGGACAGGGTGTTCGTCCTAAATCAGTATGTCCGAAATGTAAGAAAGGATACCATTGGGCATATCAGATGCTCCTACAATTTTTACTGATGGAGGGAAAGTTTTTGGTGCTTGTGTTTGGAAAGATAAATCTGGAATTTGGCATACAAAAGTGACTTCAGAGCAGAAGTCTGCCCAGCAGGCAGAACTTGCTGCTGTAGTTTTGGCTTTTCAAAATTTTCACAATCAGGATTTTAATTTAATAGTGGATTCATTGTATGTGTATAATTTGTTACCCTTTGTAGCAGGTTCTTATTTGTCTCCTGGAATATCACCTGATATTTTAAGATTGCTTTTGCTGTTACAAGGATGTTTGGAGCAGCGTGTGAATGTGTGTTTTGTTGCTCAAATGCCACGCTCAAGACCATGTTGACTAAATTAAATAAAAAGGAGGGAAGCTCCTGGGGCTTCCGGCGATTCAAGATCAATTAAATCTAGCTTTATATACTTTAAATTTTTAAATTTGTCTGGTAACCCCCAGCGCGGCCAGCAGGCATTTTTCTTCTCCTTCTACAGATGCGGTGAGACCTCGGGTGTTGGTACGGTTCCTTCCGGATCCGGCATGGGTTCCTGCTGAGCTGATAACATGGGGACGTGGTTATGCAGCAGTTGAACATCTTGGTCAAATTCGTTGGGTTCCTGGTCGGTGTGTTCGACCTGATCATTCGCAGGCACCCGTGAAGGAAGTTTCGGAGGAGCAAGATGGCGCATCTGTGGTTCCTGATTCTCTTGATGCCGATGGCTCGGACGCGGCGCTGTGAAGACTGGGAAAAGATGACTGCTTACCTGAGATTACCAACTTGTATGCAGCAGGTTTCTTTGGGGAACCGGACTAAATTAATCTGCAAACAGCGGTATCCTTTGGTTTTTCCAGCATATTGGTCCTGGCATAAGGATCAAGACATTCTTTACTCGGGACCTGATAAGGATATTATATCTTCAGCCTGTGCAACAACTTTGATCCTGTTTAATGTTTCTGTTTCAGACTATGGACACAAATTTCTCGAGGTCTTATCCCGCCTTTGGGAATTGCTATGAATTATAGGGATATTCATATTTTAAATAATTTTACTGTTGCTATGTTTAATGATACTATAAAGAATATTAAGATGATTAATGTAGAAATGTCTGAAATTCGTAAAGTTACTTTGCAAAATCGATATGCTTTAGATATTATGTTAGCTGCCCAAGGAGGAGTTTGTGCTTTAATTCATTCGCATTGTTGTGTTTTTATACATAATTATGAGCCAAACATTACAAAGACTGTTCAGGACATGGAAGATCGTATTGCTCAGCATCAATCTGGAGCCGATGGGTTTAATGCATCATTCTGGGACAGTCTGTGGTCCTGGCTTCCTGATGGATCATGGTTTCGCTCCTTATTGCAAGGGGTTGTTATTATTATTGCTATATGTATCTTATTATGTTGTTTTATTCAATGTATTCCTAATCTATTACAAATGTGTACCTCAGTCTTCCGGCGTGTGGGATCAGGTCATGAGGGAACTGTGTACTATGCCACTAAAACACCCCCTATCTTTGAATAAATAAAAAAGGAGGGAATGTGGTAATATAATTTATTGATCATTTTATCATTTTCTGTAAGGCCTTTGAATACTAGCAGTAAGTCTAGGGAGATGTGGGCATTCTTGGTGGGGGTAGGAGTACCTTTGCTCATGAGTGTCTCATCCTGTTTGATTCTGCAAGTTTAGAAGGAATAGGAAAAATGGGTGAAAGTTCAAGGTACACAGTTGTGCTTTCTCATGGGACTTTCCAAACTTTCCCATGAGACTTTCCGTGGCTGTATGATCTCATCCTAGCAAGGTAACATCTGGGACTTTCCAAGATTGTGTGTTCTCATGCTGGTGAAGTAATCTCCTGTTGAGGTCATTGTTTTCTGAATATGCATACTGTATTTTTGCTTGTGTTTTTTCTCAATAAATACTGCTACCTGAGTTCACTCAGGGCTGGCATTTTCTCAAGACATTTCCCTGTGTCTCATTTTCGAATGTCAGTCCACCATAACCGAGGAAAGAAGTAAACCACTGGACCACAGTACCTCCCACTCCTAACCCCCATAGCCTATCCAGAAGGACACTTTCAAAACTGCCACCATGACTTTTTAAAGTCCCTGCTCCTGTCATTTGTTTGCACTGCGAATATATACTGACTTATGATTACCTGACTTCTAAAGGTAAATCCTTGAGTTATGGCAATTAGGTCCAGAATTTATATTGCCTAAGCAATACAGTCATATAGCATGATGTCATGTGATTACATTATTTAGTGATGGCAGTCTCTGTTGCTAACAGCATGGCCAAAAGAGTAGAAATGGGAGGGGGGACATAGGTGGGTGAGTAGAGTTGAAGCACCCCTGAAATCCTAAATTCAGATAGGGTGCCAAGTGGTCAAATTTTGATCCCATCATCATTATAATAGCCATAACTGAACTGAGAACTAGGTGTATGAGACATCTATTCAGTGCATTTGGTGGCTGTAGCTGTGGTAGTATTCTGCATAAGCCTATCTCCTCTAATAATCAACCTAACATTAAGGAAAAAATGTTGGATGTGAAGGAGTTTCTAATTAAATTGTTCCCCCTCACCTTGGGTTAGTCTATCTACTGATGGCTGTTCACTACTGAATGTACTATTATTATTGAAGTCAAAGATAATATCAGTTTCCTATTCTGTTTTATCTTCTGATGACCATTGTTTTAATTTAAATTTGGTGAAAGAAAAATAAACTCATCTTGAATTTCCAAAACAGTTTAAAAGCAAAACTGAACAATTGGAAAGAATATCCTGTATCTGATCCGCCAGGTTCTGTTTGAAATAGATATTAGTGGGGATACAAATATATATTCAATGTGCCCGGAGAAAGAAAGTACATTTTTATGCAATGTTTTCCAAACTTCTAAATGGTAATTTGTAGAAACACATCTGCAAAATATTTTATTATAGGATAAATAAGCAAATATATTTATTTTTTAATAAGATTGAACAATTAAACATCAGGAAAAAATGAAAATATTGTTGGAATATTGTTGGTAACCTGATCATTTAAATTTTTGATAATTCTTAACATAAAAATTTAAAAATTATATTGCATTAATGATATGGAAATATATAGTTACCATAATTGGATGAACGGCCAGAGATACAGTATATTAAGAGATATGACTGGCTGTGTAAAATATCTTTGAGTAGCATTAGCTGTACTGATATAAAGATTCCCATGATGATAACCAAATCTCATAATCTGTGTTATGAAAGGATAATATATTAAAATACAACAATGAGTTAAATCACCTTATACTACAAGTATGGACTCAATTTACTAAACATTCATGATTGCTGACTTTTCTGTATAAATACAAGAGGAAAAAAGTCAGATAAATAAGAAAATTGGAATCCTTTTTTCAGATATGATTTGTATCAAGATGTACTGAAAATACAGTACATACAAAGAGGTAAAGAGAATGTTTTGAAAAGATATCTTCTTACCTAAGAAATATTGCAACATAGTTCATCATTTTATTCTGCTGATTGCATAAATCATACCAAGTGTACTGCAAAGTCTAATTCTGGATTTGCTGGCCCACAAAGGTAGAACTTAGCCAGAAGGAAGGCGGGATCAAGGACCTGTAAATCTTAACAAGAGCCAGCAATCAAATGTGTATCACTCAAAAGACTTACTTAATATTTTTCTGGCAATTTGAAGGTGGGTTTAATTTGCTAAACTGAAGAATAGAAATGTCAAGGTTTCGAGAAATGAGCCCAAACTATTTGGCAAGTCTCTGGATAAGATTTGCTTCCAAAGCACAAAATGTTTCCTTTTCTCATGCCTGTAGTCACTCTTTTCCTGTTATAAAATTTACCAATGAAAGTGGAAAAGAAGTTCTCTGATATTAATAAGAAAATGGACAAATGCTTCTGTGACTATTTAATACAAGAAATACTGCAAGAAAGGTATATGTGTATTGAAGTGGGACTGATGAAAAGGAACAAAATATTATTTTTCTTTAAAACCAAATTGTATTTCTTGGTCCCCACTGCTCTTTTAATACTCACAGCATTTTCAGAAGATAATTGAGCCATGTGTGTATTTTTAGGACAAATATTGGGAAAAGCTGTGTTCAATACAAATGTCTATACCATTTAAACAATGAAAGCTTTGGGTAAGTAACAACATTTGGACAGCAAGTCAATATGACTATGAAAGGCCTCCAATAATGAGCGAAGTCAGACCAATATACTGTTTGAGTATTTGGCCTCCCCACTGACAAAGGTTGCTTTCAATCACACTGTATCTATTACCATATCAATCATCACTCTAAACGAATACAGCATCACCATTGATAAAGGCATCATTTAAAGCAGAGAACTAAAAGGTTTATAGAACAAATAATGAAATGTAGGCTGATCAAAGAATGAAAATGAAATCTATACCACAAACTGTTCTAGGTGCTAAACCTCCCTACCTAAAAATTGAAGCTCCCCGATAGGGATTGTGAAAACCAGAAAACTTTGTATCTCATGCCTCATTATTAAAGATAATGCAATCCGATACATTGTTTGCTGCACAAATTAAGATATGGAATTGAACTGATGGAAATGATTTACGTACAGGATTAAAATATTGGCAGCTTTATAGAGTGAAATGCCACTATACTGCTGTACCTTCAAGTTTTACATTTCCTCCTTTGAATCCCTGTCAGCCTTCATGAACACTAGAGACTTTAATCAATGCTTGCTGTAGCTATAACATAACACTGAATATTTTACCTGTGTAATAATCAAACGGCTGTTTAGCTGCAACTATGAGGACAAATAACAACTATATACATTCCAATTGGCAAGGTTACAACATCAATAGAATGTCACATTAAAAAAAATAAATTCCACACATTGACAGTTCCTGTTTTCAAAATGGAAAGTATTTTTTGCAACAGTTGAAATAAAACCATTGTCAGTCAAACCATTGTGCAAGGAACAATTTGAAAAGCTTAAAATTAGGTATTGCTTATTGAATCGAACTTGTAAGCATTTTTTTAATGAGGATAACATTAGTTATTATTCTAAATTAACTTTGCTTAAATCCAGACAGAAAATACATGACATTTTATGGATTAAAACATGTAGATTAAAATATTAAAATAAATGCGGCAAAATATTTTGTTTTCTTGATAAGGCCTGGGAATTCTCTACTAATACTAAGTCAATATAGAATTGAAAATAGAAATGGAGACAGATAAGAAAATGAAGGAAGCAAAGAGGCAATACTGGAATTCATGACTTCATAATAATAAGTACCACAACACCCTCTCAAATTAGTTGAAATTTGTCTTTCTCTCAAAAGAAACTTTTTAAACTTTTTTTTTGGCTCAAGCCACTCCCTCAAACCAAATGAAAGCCCATAGCTTAAGACTAGTTTTTGGAAATAAGATATAGTAAATCATAGCTTGAATGATTGGTTCAAGTAAAATTAATAAAAGGAATAAAGGGATGGGGGGAATACCTACTTCATTTTACATTGTAAGGTAAATTTGCCTAATTTTCTGCCTTTGATTTAATATACAAACTAGCTGTTGCTAGCTCTGGTTGCTATCGATTTTGTTAGCTTGGTTTTATCAAGTACCAATCATGTAATACTTTGTCTTGTCATGTCTCTTTTCTGTTCTTCATTTGGTCCTATAGGTCCATTTGGTCTCTTTGATATTCAGTAAGGCTTCATGGTGTGCTTCCTACAGCATTTTCTTTATTGCCCATCAGATATTCTTCTAATGCCCCTTTTCCCTTCAACTGTCATGCAACATTCTATCCCACCTATACTCCTTGGTAAATAGAGTCTGACAAATCACTGTGAGGATGAAAAACACAATCCGCTGGCATTTTCTAGTTTTCCTCATCCATGGCTTCTAGTCAAATCCTCTATTCCAGCTGTATATCAAATGACTGGAATTGCCAAGGTTTTAATAACATTGATCATATTTCTGCTATTGAATTAGGACTTTAGATCTTTTTTTACTCTTCTGATATATTTACTATTAACCTCCTTCTTGAGTTTAGTGTGTTTGATGGTGTTAGTCTGAAGGATGCCCAGGTCTTTTTAGTTTAGATCATTTTCATCCAAACGTTTAATGTTAGTTATATAGAGCATCTTGATTCCCTCTGTTTTCACTATTTTTAACGGTAAAGGAGGCACATTTGTCCCATCCAAACTCCACCGCAATATCTTAGCTATATATTCAGATAGTGTTGAGCAGTGATTCATTTCAGATTATGCTTTTCTGTATAGCTTCAGATCATCCATATAAAGGATATGGGATAGCCTGGCAGATGTTTTTGTGTTGGATAGCCATGGGCTGATTTCTGTATTTTTGACAGAGGAATTATTGCCACGACAAGCAATAATGGTGACTCTTCTTAAAAGAGTCCTCTCTTGATGTTAAACTCTTCCAGTCTATCACCATTGACTTGCAATTGTTACTTCCATTGCGCTATTGATATTTGTACAATGCATCTGATGTTTCTATTGACTCCTGTTATTTCCAGGCACTCAATAATTCAGTCATGTGGAAGGGAGTCAAATGTTTTCTTATAATAATCCAAGCTACATTTAAGTTGGTCTTCCTTCTCTTATAGTTTTCCAAGATCATCTTGTTAATTATGCAGTGTTCTTTTCCCCCTCTGCTGTTTAGGTACTATTTCTTTCTGCTTTAGGTACTACTATTTCTGCTCAGGTGGAAGGAGCTTGTTTTCAAGTAGATGCTGTTGGACTGCATCAGCTACCACACAAATTAGCAACAACGTATTGGTAAGCAGATAATTGGCATGTAGTTGTTTGATATTGCCCTTTTTGTTGAATCTTTCATTATCAGTCGGTTTTGACAGATGTTAACTATTATTCAGTTTCACCTTCTTGCAGTATGTTGAGTGGATGTGGACCAATCAGATATTTCAATCAGTTTATCTTCACCTAGTACTGAACAATTCTCAATCTTTCTTCTGTTGTTATTATAAGTACTTTTATTTCAGCTTCTTTTTTTATTCTTATCCACTTTCTTTATTCTAGCTGCATTTTTGTTATATTTCTTTGGTTTATCCCATAGCTGCACCCAAAAATGCATTGTTTCTTCTTTATTAGATGTTGGCTGCTTTATTGCAGTCTCTTCATTGATGGACTGGCTTGCATCTGATCTTAACATGCTGATCTTATTTTCTAACCTGATCTTCCTTTTTGGTGGTGCACTGTTTAGCATTTTTTAGTTTTTGATTTTGCATCCAAGATAATCAGCTAGAACTGCAGCCATACAGTACATTAGTTGTTGTTGTTTTTCTTGCCATGAGTTTGTGCTCATATTTGATATTACAGAATTGGCATCTTTTAATTTTGTGCTGTTTCTTTATAACAAGATTCAATGTAATGTTATTCTGTTGTTTTTGATGTTCTAGATGCTCAGTTGTTCTTAGTTTTACTTTTTCATAAAGGGCTTTGTTCTTTCTGAGGAGAAAGTAGAAAGCAGGTTTAAGAATGAAAAATGATTCCATATATATAATGGCTTCCTCTACTTCTGATTTCTGCTGGTTTACCTCTAAAATATGAGCTTTTTCTGGCTTCAATTTCTTTGGCCTGGGTAGACATTTGCAATCCTTTCATTTCTGCTTCTGTGACTACTTTATCTTGTATTATAATCAATATTAATCTGTTAGCCTGTTCTATTACTTCTGATTCTGGATGACTTGCAATATTTTCAGATATCCTTTTCCTGTTGGACTTAATTTGTAATAATAGACCATTATTTCTTTGTTTACAGTCTTCATATATTTATGATAATAAATAACTTTTCTTCCAGTGGTCCTCAAGTGCTAGCCCTGCTTGCTCAATCAACCAGTCCTGGGTCCTTTAGCCTGTTTGTCACCAGATATTCAGAAATTTCAACCTAGTATTGTCCTTGCTGACCTAGGTGATAACTGATCCACTATGAGTTTTTGTAAATTACTTCTTACCACATTGTTTATGGCAAAAACACTCTTCAGCTGACTTCTCTGATGAGCCCTATCCAGTATGGTTGAACCTTGGCATAGCTATCGTCTTCAGAGCATGCAAGCCCCACAACCATGTCAAGTTTATTACAATATAAATTGTATAGTAATTTAAAAGACTGTGGAGAAGCATTTGTCCTCTCTGGTCATCATTCTAGACTGTTGTGCTCAG
The DNA here is from genome assembly GCF_049901735.1 of Notechis scutatus. Classification (NCBI taxonomy): domain Eukaryota; kingdom Metazoa; phylum Chordata; class Lepidosauria; order Squamata; family Elapidae; genus Notechis; species Notechis scutatus. The sequence goes on along the minus strand of NC_142011.1, from coordinate 177,064,078 downwards.
CAGGAAAATTTGATTTCAAAAGCTGTATCCTCAAAAATCAAATGCTTAATCCATCTCTGCAAGATGTTAAATTTTAGAGCACTTATTCATGGAAACACTTTGCTTTACTGTCTCCAATTCTACATGTGATCACACACACAGTGGTGTCCCTATAATATAAAATTTGCAGGACTTCAATAGGTTCATTAAGTGAAACTTCATTGCAAATGTAATTTACATTTACTATACTCCAGGCCATAGCAGGTGCTATTGGTTTAGGCAAACATGAACTAAAGGCAAGTAGATTTTATTTTTCTTCTTCTTCTTTTTATGCCAACTTGAACTTCATTTTTCTCACAGCCAGCATTCATTAGAATTACAAGGGATGGAGCTTAACATAGCACCATAGCATGCTGTTTCCTATCTTGGCCAGCAATAAACAACATAATACCATGTCCAGTCTCTTCGAATGGTTCTCATCTAACTACAACATATACCATATGTATAAATGGTGTAGGCAACCCTCAAGATGCTATAAGATTGGATTAATTTTAAAAAGCAGTAAATACTAAAGAGAGGATATACTTTTAAATGATACGTCTCTTTTATCCTATTTTCTTCTTTTTTAGATTTTAACAATATATTCCTATTCTTTTAGCCTTCTGCTCTGGATAGCAATAAATTGACAATCAACAGCTGGTCTCATAAATTTAACACAAATAAACCCTGGATTTTGCATGGAGGAAGCTCCATTTTTAAGGAATGTCTAGGAAAGAACTTCCACCATTTTAGCAGTGTCAATGAAAAAACTCTTCACCACTTCAAGCATACATTATATATTGAAGAAACAGAAGAATAGAACACTAAAAAATCTCCACAGACCATTCTCATCCTGGACACTCATATTTTGAACTGTTACCATCAGGGAGGCGTTATAGGTGTCTTAAAATGAGGACTAATAGATTGAGAAACAGTTTCATTTCCAAGGCAGTAATTGTCTTGAATCAATCAGTGTATTTATGATTATTATTATTATTATTATTATTATTATTATTATTATTATTATTATTATTATTATTATTATTATTATTATATATACTCTGTAGTGTGACTGTGATGTGGTGTTCGGGGCACTGTGCTGGAGTAGCTTTCAAATTTCATTGTATTCATGGAATGAAATGACCACAGATGTATTCTATTCTATTCTATCCTAATTTTATTGCATTGAGGGAGGATAAATTTAAACCAGAAAAGGGTTTCAACTACAATTGGGACATCTCAACATTTTTAGAAAGTTGACTACCAAGGTCAGAAACAAATCTGAAATTACACTTATACATAACAGAAACAATTGTGGGTTGACATATCCAAACAGTGAAGAAAGATAATACATTTATTGAGCTAGTCTTCTGTTCTTAGGCTCAGCAGGTATAGCTTCTGGTAGCTGCTTTAGGGCTCCATATATTCTATATTCTATGTTATAGTTATAATTCTGAGAAAACGTATGTCACCAAGAGTATTTCATGGCTTAGAGGGTATTGAACTTGGGTTTTCCTAATCTCAATCTATGTTATACCAGGCTTGCTAAATGCCCAGCAGCTTTGACTACCACAGAGATCTACTTTCTCTGGTGCCTTCCAAATTGTTATTTTAGTTACAAATTCTAGAAAATATAATCACAAAATAACCAGAAGGTACTGGATTGAAGAAGTTGGTATAACTTTTAATTTTCTTCCTTTTCCAATTCAATATTAGCAATATTTCCAAAAATGTAAGTATCATGAATGGTGAAATAGAAACTACAACATACCCCTTGAGTATAAGTATGCTATCTTTACTTATACAACTATCTTGACATGCTAGACAAGAATATATTGATTGAAATAAGACTAACATCCAATTCTCAGTGAAGATGAAGGACATCTGAGAGATGGTGTCATTATCAGTTATTTAACCAAGAAGATAAGATTTGGGTGAGAAACTAAAAATATCTAGCAGTTCCACATAGTTCCACATAGTCTTGGAACAAACTTAGATAAAATGAAAACTGAAAAAGACAAACAAACAAACAAATAAATCTCTTAATGCCAGAAATAGCTCAAAAATAACATTATTGCTTTTAATGGATGATATAATAAAACTTGATTTGCATAGGAAGGGGTGATATGTTAACAGATCATCTGCAGCAATCAATGGTTTTGAAATGGCGGGAGTGACTGTATGATCCAAAAATATTCTTTTTATATAGGTCCAATATATGCTACGCACATTTAAAAACAGGCAGGGTTTGCCCAGTCATACTGGTCATTTTGAAGACAGTGACTGGTGTTAAAAATGCTAAAAAAACTGAACAGATATTGAAAACAGATGGGTTTTCAGATCATAAAGACATCATCCAATCTATTCATAATACAGATGGTATTATGCCATCTATAGCATTATAATACAATATTATATACAATTATGTCAGGTGCAACCAACCAGAACAGCTTTGAGAATTACATCAAGAGGTTTCTTTACTGTTGAGTCACCAGTTCACAAAATTTTTGCCAGACTGTCTTCCTTCTCTTGGGAAACATCTGATATAGTCCTAAGTACTCTCCCTCCATGGAGTCCAAGCTGGAATAATTCTTAACTCTCCCTACCAGGGTCTTCTTTCAGCCATTGATTTTACCACACATAATAGTAATGTAGTATTATATTATAGATGGTGTCATATCATCTACAGATTGTACATTTGTTGGAAAAGAATGAAATAAACAGTAAAAAGTAAAAAAAGCATGAAATTTATTTTCTACATGCCACTCCCTTCTATCTCAGAACACTAAAAAATAAATAAGTGAAAAAATACCTTGTATTTTTTGGAGCTCCAATAGCAGAAATTATTCCCAAAAAGTTATTATTGAATTTTGTTATTGATTTATTACATATTGATAGTTTATACTGCTTTCCCATATTCTCTATTTAATTATACATTTGAAAGGTTGTTGTTCATTAGACTTAGAAACAAAGCTTAAAACCACAATGTATTTTTAAATTATACTTTTGATTTATTGTCATCCAAAAAATTGAGATAAATTCATAGACATCTCCAGAAAATCTGATACTTTCGTCAAAAGGATAAAAGCAGAATCATACCATCACAACCCAGCTTTTGTTATTTATTACCCCCCACCCACCCCACTGCTGTTTGATGCCCCCTGCGAAGGCTTCTGGGGTTCATCTTCCTCATCCCTGTATTGTCCCCAGATCTTTATGACAGAAGGTAAGCATCGGAGTATTGGAAAAGAAAAGCAGAAATCTTATTCTACTTTCCTACCAAATAGCACATACTAATAAGGTAAGCCATAAATGGCTTAATTAAAATCATGCATCATCTACAAACTCAGTAGGTGTCTGTATCTGTAGCTATATCTGAAGCTATACAAATGCAAATACACACAGAGAGAATTTTTGAACGTTCATTATCTGGCATCACTAGGATACATTATACCCAATAAAATTTCACATCTTAAAACAATACATAATCCAATGTAACCCTGTATATCAAGGTTAAACTACACTAAATTCATTGGGATTGCCTCTTAGAGAAAATACTACCCTACAACTATGGGTGAAGTACAACTACTAGCAGCCTTTGCCATTATAGCCAATAGTGAAGGATGCTGAGAGTCATAGTTTATCAACATCTGTAGAGACACAGTTTCCTTTCTTCCTTCTTAGATGATTTAGGATATAAATGTAAAAAAAAAAATTTCAGAGAAATGGCCATATATCTATGTGTGTGTGTGTGTGTGTGTGTGTGTGTGTATTATTATCATTAAATGGAGTCAGCTCCAGAGCAGTTTCTTGAGAATTATAATTTGGATTGGATGTGTCAAAAGAAATGGGATTCAGGAAGATGTTTACCTGATTTTTCCAGTGCTGAAAAAGATAAATTGTCTACTGAAGGGTTACATACTGCACATTTTCATGAGAAATTTCAAAAAAGGACTTTCCACGTATATATTGGCAACTGCTAACCAAATCGACCATTCAAAAACCAAGTGAAACAACCATAAAGAGTTCCACTTCTATTCCTTGTGTTCATTTTCTTACTTTCTATATTTGCTTCTTGACCATTTTTAATATTATCATTCATCAGTGTAGAGATTTAACAGTACTACAATTACCACATCAATTTACCACATTAATGACTGTTCATTTTTAATAAAAAAAACATATTGAATTGTTTCTGATGGACTTCTCATCTAATGTCATCTATTGAACAGTTCTTTCTATGTGTACAATGGAATCTGTCATTGCTCATTGCTATTATTTCGTATTGGATACATTTGTTAATAATGACAATAGACAAAATATTTAATATTCAAAGCATAAAAATCTCAGAATGCCTAATTATTCAGAAATCTTTTAAAGCAAGTTATATGTCACTTACACCCCTTGTGCCATCCACCAGTATGTGAAAACAAAGCTGAGACATATGAAGGATATCTTTCAAATACCCTTCAGAAATATGGTGTAACCTGTCATACACTGTTTTTAGGCCCCTCCTCATGCCCTTACACCTCTATCTGCCTTCTGGATTCCTCTGTATTAGAGACATCCAGCAAGTTAAAGATTCATTAGTGGTAGAAGATATATTGGTTACTACTGATAATATCTGCATAATAGGCTTTTAATAATGATGGTAAATTAATATATTCCAATATGCAAATTTATATTAATATAATTTTGAACTTTTTCAGTTAATTGTGCAATACTTGGAAACCAGTTTTCTATCTTCTTGTACTTTCTTTTCTTTTTTCTTTGATTCTAGCTCTAAACCTAATAGTCCCAGAGGGAGGTGTTTGCACTCAGAAATGTGTCCAGCAGGTTATCTGACTGGGTAGGAGATGTGGCTGTTGTTATCAGACAATTGCTGTCACCCTTTAGGAGCATCGCTCCACAAGTGCCCAGCTGGTGAGATCCTTTTTCTTAGGTTTGGCTCAAGGGATCAGGTGGGATTTCTGCTGCTGTACCAGCCTCCCTGCTGCATGGCAGCTTTCCTACCTGGGTTCCTGGACCTTACCCCAGGGCTGGTGGAGTTTCCCAGGCTTATAGTACTGGGGGGCTTCAATCTGCCATCCTGGTGGGTGGAGACAGAGATAGCCCAGGATTTCATGGAAACCATAGCAATAGCACTTAGACTTTTTCGTTTTTCAAGATGGCTGCACACATGGATGCTGTGGCTAACCACTCCTTCTTTCAGTGTATGGTGTGTATGATTCTCTGTGTGTTCTGGATTCTTTCCTTGATTGAATCCTGTGGGGCAATGGGCATCTATAGTCAGCAAGGCTTGCTACAAATTGGACTGAAATGTGAAAAGGCTATTATGGATGATTTTATACATTTTTATAACATACTGCAGGAGGCAGTTAGGACCCTGGGGGAGCCATGGATCACTATCCCTGTAGGAAGGAGGAAGAGGCAGAGAAAGAGGAACAGGAAGAGGAAGAGAGGATGCCATGCTGTGGTTTTATTTAGGTGAGTAAGTTTCCACACAAGCCTTCAATTCCAGTATATTTCTTACCAATGCAAAATCTCTGACTAACAAAGTGGGTGAATTAAAGCTACAGATAGCAAAGACTAAATTCATCAAGAACTGCTGTGTTTTGTTAATCACAGAATCACAGGCTTCATTCACTCATTCCAGATGCAGCTGTTGAGCTGAAATGCTACATAGCTCACCAGCAGGACAATAGTAGAGATTCTGGCAAGAGCAAAGGAGGAGGCTTAAGCCTTTATGTGAACAAAAGCTGGTGTATCAATACAAAGACTGTAGACAGCCATTGCTCCATGGATCTGGAGTATATGACTCTTAAATGTAGACCCATATATCTTCCATGGGAATTCAGCATGGTTTTGATTACTGCAGTCTATATCCCACCTGATGCCAATACTACCATAGCTTTGGGATTCTTATATAACATTATTAGTAAACAGCAGAATAAGTATCCTGATGCTGTGCATATCATAGCGGGGGACTTTATTCAAGCTGATTTAAAAGAAGTGCTCCCTAAATTCTATCAGCATGTTAAGTGTGCTACTAGAGGAGCAAACATATTGGACAAAATATATACCAACATCAAACATGGCTATAAGGTTATTCAATTACCACATTTGGGACAACCAGACCATATGTCATCAGCATACATCCCTCTTAGGAGACGGGCTCTGTCTATAATAAAGACAGTAAAATCTTGGCCAGAAGATGCTTTCCAACAACATCAGGATTGTTTTGAGAACACAAATTGGAACATCTTTTACACCCTGATCAAGAGGAGTACACTGCAACTGTTCTGTGCTATATCAAACACTGCACAGATACTACCACTGTGGATAAACATATTAGGATCTATCCCAATCAGAAACCTTGGATGACCAAGGAAGTCCAGCGCCTCTTGTGTGACAGGACCAAGGCCTTTAGACAGATAAAATATAACCACCAGCCAATTGTAGTCCCCACCTCATTGTGGAGGAACAGGAGGTGAGGAGCTCTAGAAATGCTGTGGAAAGGCTGTGGACCCTAGAAATGCTGCTGGTCCTGACAGTATCTCTGGCCAAGTGCTTAAAGACTGTGCTGATCAGTTGGCTGGAATCTTTATCTGGATCTTCAATCGGTCATTATCCCAGTCCACTATTCCATCTTGTTTGAAGGCTTCCACCATTGTTCCACTGCCAAAAAAGTTCCCAATCAACAACCTCAATGATTATAGACCAGTGGCACTCACTCCTATCATCATGAAGTACTTTGAAAAATTGGTCTGCTGGCACATCATTTCTGGTCTTCTGCATACATTTGATAAACAGCAGTTTTCATACAGAATAGATCTACAGAGGACGCTATAGCCATCACTCTTCACACTGCTCTGACTAATCTAGAACAGCGGGGGGGCTATGTGAGGATGCTTTTTTTAGATTTTAGTTCTGCATTTAACACAATTCTTCCACATAGACTAGTGTCTAAACTTCTGGACCTTCAAATTTCTCATTCAATCTGCCTTTGGATTATGGATTTCCTGACTGGCCACTCACAGAGGGTCAGATTAGGTAATCATATCTCTTCAGCTCTAATTCTTAACACTGGTATACCACAGGGTTGCATGTTGAGACCCTTACTCTATACTCTTTATGTGCATGACTGCATTCCCGCTCACGCTAGTAATACTATTACTAAATTTGCAATGATACAACAGTGGTGGGACTCATCTCTGGGGGGATGAGTCTGCCTACCAAGATGAGGTGGACCGGTTGCTTTCGTAGTGTGGAGACAATAACTTGGTCCTCCAAACCAATAAGACCAAGGAGCTTATAGTGGACTATAGAAAGAAAAGATCAGACATCCAGCCCTTGCTTATCAATGGAGACCGAGTGGAGCAAGTGGCCAGTTTTAAGTTTCTGGGTGTTACCATAAAAGAGGATCTGACCTGGGGTGTTCACATTGCAGCACTGGTCAAAAGGGCCCAGCAGAGATTACACTATCTGAGACTTCTCAGAAAACAACAACTGAATAAAAAACTGCTGGTGATCTTCTATCGCTGCACCATAGAGAGTATCTTAACTTACTTCACCTCTCTATGGTTTGTCAATTGCACAGTGGCAGATAGGAAAGCACTCCAGAGAGTTAAAGTTATTGCCCAAAAGATCATTGGTTGCCCTCTCCCCTCTTTGGAAGAACTTTATAGCTCCTGATGCCTTAAGAAAGTTCAAAACATTCTCAAAGATCCATCTCATCCTGGGAACCCTTTTTTTGAACTATTACCATCTGACAGACAGTACAGAATAATAAAAACAAGAACAAATAGACTGAAAAACAGCTTCTATCTCAGGGCAGTAGTTCTTTTGAATTCTACTGTATAGTGCAGTGTTAGTGCAGTGTTGGGGGTTTTGGTTCAATGTGTGGAGTGTGAAGGATGTGTGTTTGTGTTTATTTTCATGGTCATGATGTGCATTGAAGATGGTGTTTGATTTTGTTGTACGAAGTGCAATGGCAATAAAGTAAAGTAAACTAAACTTATATACTGCTTCATAGTGTTTTGCAGCCCTCTTTAAGTGGTTTACAGAGTCAGCATATTGCCCCCAACAATCTGGGTCCTCATCTTACCAAGGATGGAAGGCTGGGTAAACCTTGAGCTTGGTGAGATTCGAAGTGCCAAATTGCAGGCACTGGCAGTCAGCAGAAGTAGCCTGAAGTATTGCAGTATTGCATTATAACCACTGCACCACCACAGCAATGACTTCCATGGGTCTGTTCCAGGTTATCCAGGGACCAACTAGGAATAGGGGGCACACACCTGATTTATTTTTTTTTGTTCTTGTCGAAGCATTGCCTATGTGACCTGGAATTGGTAGACTTCTATTTGGTCTCCCTGACATGGTCAGATCACAGTCTGGTGGTAATGAGTTTCTCAAGAGCTATTTTTGTGCAGATCTCAGTGTGCACAGGTGTCCTGCGGGAGCTGCATTGGTTGCCAATTTGCTTCTGGGTACAATTCAAGGTGCTGATTGCCACCTTTAGAACCCTTATGGTTTGGGATCAGATTATCTGAAGTCTGCCCATCCCCATAGTCTGCCTATCTCCACTGCTGAATAAAAGATTTACACCATTTTCACCATCTTCTTTCGTATCTCTATCTCATTATCTGGATATCCTTCAGAGAAATGACCAAGCAGATAGACTTCGGCCATCACCTGTGATGTTCATGCTCCTTCCTGACATTGGTCTCTGAAACTTGTTGCAAGGCATTGAACCTCTTGCCAACAAGAAGTGGACCTGTTTCAACACATGTTTTTCATGGAACACCGAGTGAGAGCTACTGTCATCTCTGAATATCAAACTGATGGATTTACCAGTTAAGTCAAGCTGAGATATGGTTACTTTTTTAGGTACTAAAGCTTACAATCAAATAAATTAGAAATTTATAACACAAATACTCTCCCATGGGAACATGAGAAATTTATCAGGCTTACTGATTCTATAATGTACTAATAATTTGTTTGAGGCAGTGATGCTAAGGTTGAAATCTGAAATGTCATCAAAACTGTGAACGTGATAATAGCAGATAACTTTAGAAATGGCTGCACATATGTCAGTTGAGGTCATTACAGAGAGATAAAATGTTGAGATGCTGTAAATAAGTATGCCTTGGAGCAGTTAGAATAAACAAGAGAAGCCTGTGCAGATTTTAAGGGTGAAGTTATTGAACCATCTAGCAAAAGTAACCATAATCCTAGATTTAACATACATATAAAGAAATTGTTAAAAAATAATTACACTGCTCTAGTTCGAGACAGTCTTGAGTCTTGGCAACACTCTGGATAAATCCTTGAAATATTCTTGGCACCATTTTTTGGAAGTAATTTGTCATTGCCTTCTTCCTAGGCTGAGAGACAGAGAGTGATGGGTCCAAGTTTAAAGTACAACTGGAACTCTGGTCTTCCAGTTTCTTGCATTGCTACACCAAAGTGTCTCTTAACAGAATTTCCCAGGAAAGTTTTAAAAAAAATTAGTTGTAAATTGCTCACTAAGGCAGAAAGGATATCATCAATAAATTTCAGTTTAAGTAAATTAAAAGTGCCAACAAGGTTAAATAAAAAGTAAAGTCAATTCCTTTCTTGAACTAACTTTCTTTCTTTCTTTCTTTCTTTCTTTCTTTCTTTCTTTCTTTCTTTCTTTCTTTCTTTCTTTCTTTCTTTCTTTCTTTCTTTCTTTCTTTCTTTCTTTCTTTCTTTCTCTCTCTCTCTCTCTCTTTCTTTCTTTTCCTTCCTTCCTTCCTTGACAAAAGAAAGCTTATTGAAAAGATTATAGACAAATGAATTAACAAACACTGCAATAATATAGCTGAAAAAAATCTGTATATGGAAATTATAAAGTATAATAACAATAGGATGCAGTGAAGAACAGTCTATTACTGAACATTTGTTTCATACATCTGTATATAGCAATCCTATTAATTGTTAAAAGCACATCAATGTCAACTTATTTTTTTAAGTATTATTTTCAGCAGCTAGGTTCAATGAGTGCTTGGATGATTATATAAAGAAGTACGTAGGTGTGGAAAAGCCAGTGTTTGATAATTTCTCACCATTTTTAAAAACTCTATATCTGGAACTTTCCCTTCTTCCTATTTTTTCCATCTTTTTCTTTCTTCTTGTTCTAAGTACCTAAAGTCTGTTTCCATCATTATATGTTTTTTGTTGCTCATCTAGAAATTTTACCCCTTAATAAGATTTACTGTAGAGACATTCACATCACCAAAACTTTCATCTCCGCAACAAAAGAGCCCTGGTGCCTCAGTGGCATATGTTTTGTACGTGAACATATACAAAAGAGGTACAGCTTACTTCATGGCAAAGCAACACTGTTTTTGTCAGTTTCAAAGATGCCCCACCCCAAGTTCATTGAGTTAGAAGGGGCTTGAACTTCCTCAGGTTACAAAATTAAGAAGAAAGAGGACATTTTTCATGAGACAGTAAGTATGAGAAAAAATGAGTATTATCTTTCAAGGAGATGCTTAAAATATTCATGGAAAGACTATTTCCTTGTTTATGCATTCCTGTTTACAGATATTATAAGATATGTACTGTAGATTCCAGACAGGAGCATTCAATCAGGTTTTAGCAAAATGAGAGAATATGCTTCTAAGGACATTTTTGCTGCTGCTACTTTCTGTAAACCTCCATCCTGACTGTTTTCATTAATAATTTATTCTACTTTTTATTAACTTATATAGACTAATCGTTTCCAAGTTGTTTGCTTATTCACTATAACAGGGGTGAAACTTGATTTCATTGAGGGCTGCATCAGGATTTTATTTGACCTCGGGGACACTGGGTGGGTGTGGCCAGGGTGGCCACGGTGTGCATGGCTAGCTCAAGGTTATTGGTGTTGGGGCTGCCTGTGGTGGCCCAAGAAGTCTGCCAGTGAAAACAGGCTCCCAAGCTCTGTATTTCGCTGCAATTATCTGCCAGAGAAAATGGAGTTTGGTAGAGCCACCCACGACCCTCTTAAGCTCCATTTTCCTCTGGACAGCCTCCTGAAACCTTCTGCTAGCAAAAATGGAGCTCAAGGGGGCACACGCAGCCCTCCTGAGGTCTGTTTTTGTCTGTGACAGCTTCCTGCAACCCTCTGCCAGCACAAACAGAGCTTGGGAGAGCCACATGCAGCCCTCCGAAGCTCCCTTTTCACTGACAGAGGCCGGTCCTTCACTGTTTCCAGGGTGACACCCCCGGGCCAGATCTAAGCACTCTGCAGGCCCCCAGGGCTTTGAGTTTGATACTGTTGCACTAGAACATTTAAGTATGAAAAAGTCAAAGTGGAATAAGATAAACTAATGACAGTTGGAACAGTACTGCTTGTAGATTTATACACTATTATTATGAATGAATGTTGTTGTGAATAAAAAAAAAAAAAACGCCCAAAAAAAAAATTTGAAGCCCCACACAGATTAGTCGGTTGACCCCAAAAAAAATAAACGCAAAAAAAACAAACCACCCAACACCCCCCCCACCCACACCCCGCGGGTGTCGGTTGGGCGCAAACGCACAAAAAAAAAAAAGCAAAAACACCAAAAACCCCCCAAAAACAAAACCCGCCCCCCCCCCCGCCCCGCCCCCCCCTGTTCACAATCTGAAAAAAAAAAAAAAAAACCACCCAACCCACCCCCCCCCCCCCCCCCCCCCCAAACGATGTCTAGTGTACAAATAATTTACAGATCCTTATAAAATATTAATTTTACCTTAACTTAAATAAATAACTTCTAATTGTTTTTCTGTTTGTTTTTCTTTCATTCATATATTCAGGACAGTGTCGGCGAGGTATCTCACCAAATTTACGCACATAAAAAATTGAGGCAAGAACAGTTATATTCCTAGATATTCTGTCTATCAAGAGGTGAGTTTGTAAGACAAATGGACATTGAGGAAAGACTTGACTGTAAACAGAAAAAGGTCAGATGAGTATGTTTTAAAAGGAAGTGATCTATGTAAACAATATTTGTGAATGCATTGGTTCACTAGAGGGAAAATAATGAGCACTTCACCAGGCTAAGAGAAGTGTGCAAAGCCTTTGAAAGGGATACTTAGCAAACTCCAGTGGTATGAATAAAGCACCCACTCCATAAAGTACTAAAGTAACTGCAACCTCTGGAACTCTTGGCCCAGGTGAATCGAAGTCTGTCTTTGGCTGCCTGTGCATGCATGAACAGACATTGCTTCTGCAAATTGAAAGAATCCACATGTATACTGAGAAAATCAGGAAAAGTCTTTGAAGCACTGAATCTTTGGGAGGAAGTAGACGCTATTCAGAGAAGGGGCGTACTTTGTGAAGCATCCCTTTCAGAGATTTTGCAGATTTTGGGTACTTTTCTTGGTAGTATTATGGAAATAATTTGTTATTGCCACTTTTTGGATATATTTGTGGCCGCACATTTGATTCCAACCAGCCTGGATTTCATGGATCACTCACAAACAAACCTGTTTTGATACTACTTGTCTGAGAAACTTCTCTGAGACCAGCCAAGGACAGTTTTGCTGCTGCCACTTTCTGTAGACCTCCATCCTGACTGTTTTCATTAATAATTTACTCTACTTTTTTATTAACTTATATAGACTAATAGTTTCGAAGTTGTTTGCTCTTAAAATTTAACAGAGTCTAAATCTGATTATAACCAGAGATGGGGGAGAGGATCAAGGCATTAGTAGAGGAGAGGTACCCATGACTGAACCTCAGCATCTCTGACATGTGATCACTCGATCTCAAAAAAGGAGACACTTCATATCAAATATTAAAAGATTTGACAAAGAATTTGAAGTAATTCTTTAACTCCTAATAAGGTTCCTTGTACTTCTTATTTGCTTGTTCTATTTTACTTTATTTGTTTAGTTTTATGTTTTAATGAAGGGATATTTCAGAACAGTTTTTTTAAAAAAATTCATCTGCAATTGCACTATCAAATACATACTGTCTGTGTATCTATCTATCTATCTATCTATCTATCTATCTATCTATCTATCTATCTATCATGTATGATATAAAGAATGCTGTTTTGCTGTCTTGACTTTTTTGACCTTCTTCTTGGATGCCCTACCCTGACGTTTGCAATCTAAAAGATATGACAACACAACAACAGCTGAATAAAAAGAGATGAGGCAGTAGGGTAAAGCAAGGATAATCTGGCTCACAGTATTTGCAATTTGCATTTTGACCAGCTGGGATAAAAGCTGTTCCAATAGTGAGGAAAACCAGCAGCAGTTATCCTTTCAGCAAAGATAATAAACTAGTCCCACTGCTCTTTTGTATGTATGATAGAGAGTGATTAATTTGGCTATTTGCAGTTTCAGATTAAAAAAAACAACAACACTTGGTGGTAGCACCAAGCTAACCTTGACTGAACCCTAAACCTAATGACAGTCAGATGTAGAGAGTATGTGCTATAAGCTAGTTTAGGAAATCAAATCCAAATAAAAAGAGCCATCTACGTGATGGAAGACAGTGATAAATTACTTTCATCTTTTGGAAAAGAAAACTGCATAGATACATCTACAAAATAATCTGTAGACTTTACTGTTATTTATTTCATAAAAATATTTAGTGGTTTGTATGGGCTGTTACATGGAACTGTCTTTGTTGGCTTTCTGTCTATGGCTGGACATTTGGTATTTGTGAGATAGTGGCTGTATCATATGAAGTTTTATATATGAAGCTGAGTGCACAACCACTAGGGATTTAGCCAGCAACTTGTTGAATGCAGAAAGGAGATTACACGAATACCCCATGTGAATGCAGCAGACAGAACTGGATAATAGCAGCAGTCTGTAGCTATTGCCCACATAGCAGGATGCAATTACCTAACAGAAGATTTTGGTTTGTATTGCAGGTGTTGTGTTGAAGTGCGAAGTTTTGATTTCCACATAATAACTCTAACTTAATAACATTTAAGTTTTATCAGTGTTTTGAACTATTGATGATAGGAAATACATTTCAGGAGGGCTATGCATTTGGCTGAGCTGGTTTATCCATCAAATACAATTGGATGCTTGCTTTTCAATATATTTTGCTTGGTTATTTTGATAAAATTGAGAGTCCCCCCTTCCCCTTTCTTAAAAAGAAAACTAAGCAAAATAAGGTTCATTTTTATTTTTATACAGAACCAAGCTACTGCATGCCAAACCCTATTATTATAAATGCTGCACTATGCTATCATAAATAATTGATTTTTGTCATAAAGCTATTTAGAGGCCATAAGGCATCTTCAAACTTGCAGAAGAATACATTATAATTTTTTCACTCTTAGCTGCCTGTTGCTTTCTTCTGATTATAAATACCTTATGTTAACATTTGCTCAACTTCTTTATTCAGAATGACAAAAATTGTTTTTGATGTCATAACAGAAAAAGGAATTTATGTACCAGGTGAATCAAAGAGAATAATAGCTTAAAAGTGTTAATTTGAAATACTTTATAATCATGGTATCACGGTGGCATCACATGACATATTGCAACTTCCCCCCCCCTTTGCTAAACAAGGTGTTGGTGTGCATTCAGCCCACGGGCTGCAAGTTTGACAGCCCTGCTTTGTAAAAAAGAGCCAATTTAATTAAATAAGTCTACCAAATCTGGATGCAGAATTATTGAAGACTTTCAGAACCAGATAGCAAAGGGTTAGTGGTTCTTTGTGTCTTTGCTTATATGGTGGTCACCCACATTTCTGGTACTCAGATCTTATAGCCCTAACTCAAATAATTTCTGAAAAGCTGAAGGGCAAATTACCACTTCCTTCTTTCTTGACTAATTGGTCTTGTTTCAGTGAGGATGTTGATATCCGTTCATATATTATTATAGAATATCTGAAACCAATTATGAGTATTAGTCACAATTTTCCAATGCAGATTTCATAGCAAATGATGGCTGTCTTCTATTCTATAGTCCTTAGCTTGTCATAGATACTTGAGGGAATTTTGAAAGCGAAGTGCTGAATATTAGATGCAATAATTTTGCTATTGTTGCTTAAAAGCACATGAATTACTGCTTTATGACATAGATGTGTTAAACATTCAATAAGATTAATGTCTCAAAGGTCCAAGGCTGGTTAGGACCAAAGCAAACATACTCAGTAATCAAAAGGAATAGCAAACCAAACTTTATTCCTCAAAAAACAGTCCAGAGCTTCGGTACACAATGAGTAGGGAACAACAGAGTCCCTTGCAAAGTCAGAGGTGAGAGCTCTCACCTCCCAGTTCACTTTGTAGTTCAGAGACCATACCCTCATGCCATCCAGCCACACCCACCAGTCACCCAGCATCCAGTAGTCAGCTGTTGCAGCCTTCCCTTCCTTCCAGCAGCAGCAGAAGCAGCACTTCCTCAATGCTGGAGGCATGTTCCGGGCCTCTCACACCATCAGCAGCAGCATTCCTTCCTAACCAGAGGCCCAACTAGCAAAGCAATCAGCTGGTAAACAATCACCTGGCAAGCACATCTCGGGCATCTTAGGCCTTTCACATCTTCAGTGACAGCGGCATTCCCTCCTGACCAGAGGCCCAACCCTTAAGCAATCAGCTGGTGAGCAGTTAGTTGGTGAGCACCCAGAAGTCCTGCTGCTACAGCTGCAATCTTGCCTATCACTCCCGTTGCTCCCTTGGTTTCCCTGGCTATATGCTGCTTCATGGTTGAATATGTCCACCTGCCCCACCCCCCAGGTATGGTGAGCCCCAGATCGGGGCTCGACATGCAGTTTCCCCCTACTAAGACTGCACCTGGAAGACAAGATACAGAGTCATTAGGCAGGGCAGCACAGCATGTATTCCCCCACTTTAGTTTGTGAGGATATTTATATGGCCATTTTAGAGTTGTCAGATATTTCCAGTGGAATTTCCTAAGCAACCGTGAGGCCATCACGTCCTGGTCTCCCACCCACAAGGGTTGGTGGAGGGATACCCTTTTCACTGTTCCATGTATTGTAGTTTGCCCCCACAGAGTTGGGGATCTAATACCTGGTCTATTTCATACTTGACCCCTCCCCCCCCCGCTGGACCTGGTGATGGAGGAAAAGGCTGCATATTGGAGTCTTCCACAGGTTTCAGTAGGCTGCTGTGGAACACAGGGTGAACCCTTCCTTGCGAGGATGGGAGTTTCAACCCCATGCTTTGGCTGGAACTTCCCTACTGCCATTGCTTCTCCCTCATCTGAGACCGTCATCGAGGACTCTGCCTGGTGTGCTCCCCTGGACCATTCCTGGGTGTTTTGGGGAGGTCTTGTGGTTTTAACCAGAGCTGCTGGCCTGTGTCTTTGGTAGCTGTGACACAATCATTGTGCATTCAACCATATGAAAAGAGGTGAAACCAGTGCAACTTTATTTTACTTTGAAATCTCTTCAATTAAAAAAAAAATCTGAGGAAAGAAAAAAAATCCTATCACCTTCTTTTTTTGTGCCATTATCACTATCTCCTTGTAGCAATTGATAAAAAAAATACACTGCAAAAAACTCCATTTATTCAATTCTAAAATCACAAGTGGAAAAGTTTTAGGTAATTTGAGTCAAGGCACTCAGGGTGAAGATTACTGGGGTGAGACCCCTCTTGGAATGTAATGGAACAGAACGGAGCTTTGGCCATGAGTGATTCAACACACAAGGAATTTGTCTCCAGTCCAAAAGCTTTCAATGCACATGCAAAACAACAGTGTAATAATAATCATAATACTGTATACAATTTTGAGCACCATGTTTTCAAAAGATATTTACAGAGTAGTGAAGGTTCAGAGCAATATAATTAATATCATACAGGGATTTGAGAATATTCCTTATGAAGATAGTCTGAAGGAAACTGGATATTCAGAATGTAAGAAGGAAGATCTAAGATAAAAGAGACACAAGAGAGAGACAATATTATCATTAATTGGAAGAAAACACTCTACATATCCAAGTTTGATTTGAAAGTATTATTTCTTTCAGACTCATGAACACATATGTGTCTTTCTTTCAGGCACATGGACACATACATAGTTAAAAGATGAGGCTGTAATTTTACCTTGTATGTTCATTGTGGTTCCTCAAATCATGAAAGAGCTATTGAAAGAATTCTCCTGGTAAGGAGAAAAACTGAATTAAGAACCATGACAATACATTTTCCATCCCTTCCTATTGATCTCTAAGTAGAAAGGAAGCAAATGAAAAATCCTTTTTATATCCTTCAGCCCGACATCCAAATATGGCTCACAGTGATTGATGATAATTACCGATAATTTTGGTCTCCACTGGTTGCAAAAAGGCAGCAGGATTTTAGTGGGAACATTAGAAACTATACAGATATGCACATATCTCTTCCTTTCTTTGAATATCCAATATGTATACTTGCAAGGTTTATGGTTGAATAATCTAATAATTTATATACCATTTTAAAAAATATGTTTTCAGTTGATGCAAAAGATTTTTCTCAACAGTCTGCAGGAGATTTCTAAGGCTTCACACACTTTAGTTAACTCCCAGGAGTGAACTTCCCTAATAGGGTTTTTTAAACCAGAAATATGAAAAAAAAAAAAAAAACATGTAAAGTGCAGAGTGATAAGAGAAATAAGTAATGACATAAAGTACAACAGCATAGGCCTCTACCTCCATCCACAATAAAATTCAGAATAGCACAAATAAAAATATGGAAGGAATCCTAAAACTTGTGGAAAATTTGACCAATGGAAGTCCCTTTAAAAAAACTTGAGGAGAACTGAAAGAAATCTTGTTTTAAAAGTAACATTGCCATAGTGTATGTACTTGTATGTCTATAGTTATGTAGTTAAGTCTCAAACATTTCCCTTTAGAACTTTATCCATTTTAGTCTCTCAATACTAAGTTATTTTCTTGTCAGAAATCAAAATGCCAACACAAGCCTAAATTGTATTAAGAGAGGGATAGAATCAAGATCACATGAAGTGCTAGTACTGCTTTATAAAGATTTAGTAAGACCACATTTAAAATATTGCATTCAGTTTTGGTCACCATGTTATAAAAAAGATGTAGAAACTCTGGTAAGAGTGCAGAGAAGAACAACAAAGATGATTAGGGGACTAGGAATCAAAACATATAAAAATGGTTGCAGGAATGGGATTTATAGGGATGACATTACAGCAGTGTTCCAATATTTGAGGGATTGCCACAAAGAAGAGGGGCCATCCTGTTTTCCAAAGATAAGACAAGAAACAATGGATGGAAACAAATCAAGCAGAGAAGCAACCTAGAACTAAGGAGGAATTTCCTGGCAGTGTGAGAACAATTAATCAGTGGAATGGCTTGCCTTCAGAAGTTGTGTGTGCTTCATGACTGGAAGCTTTAAAAAAGAGACTGGACAACTATTTGTCTGGAATGGTATAGGCTCTCCTGCTTGTACAGGTGGTTGGACTAGAAGACTTCCAAGGTCCCTTCCAACTCTGTTATTCTGTTAAGAAAATAAAACATGCTCAGTTCCTACTCCTGTTGTATTTCTAAATGATGCATCCCTTTCAATTAATCTTGTACCTTGTGTTACTGAATTTAATTTATGTAATACTAAATCAAATAAATGATTATCAGTTGATGTTTTAATTAGGAATCAAAATATGATCTTCTGGCTTATTTCATAAAATTAACAGATATAAATATATGTAGAATTTAAAAAACCAATTGCACAGAATTCATTTCAATTTCAATCCAAATCTATGTCAATGATAGAACTTTATTGTTCTTTTAAGTTGAATTTGCAAACAGTATCTGCATATGATATTTTTTAAAAGTATGTTTAGCTTAAAGCGAAAAGAAATATGCAAATCTTTTTGATATCGGAAAGATAAACTTAAAGAATAGATGCCAACATTTTACTTCATACTTTTTCTCCATTAAACCCATATATATATAATCATAAATGTTTTATAGGTTTTATTAATTAACAGCATAACAAAATGTATTATAATTAATGTATTAAAATGGGTTGAGCTTGATTGCAGAATGGAAGTCACATGTTGCCTTTGTCTAAACATAACCTTCCAGAAATCTTTATTTGATCAGCAGGAATTTGATTAGGATAATGGAATGAAATACCTTAAAGAAGGGAAATGTTGACGAACCAGCAGATTCAATGGGAGCAATTAAAGCTGCAACATTTCAGATTCTGCTAAACACAAGTAACTCTGGGAAATTAATCAGACTAAAGTTTTAGGTGGATAGGCATTTCACTATTCTCTAATAAGAGTAAAACAAACAAATATATTTGTCACTTACTCTTAAAGTCTATTCAGAAGTAAAAGTTATAATGCTTAATGGATCTTTCTCATAACAAATATATATAGATGATGGATGATATTGATAGATAGATAGATAGATAGATAGATAGATAGATAGATAGATAGATAGATAGACACAGAGAGATATCAATAGAGATAGAGATTATATATATATAATCTGCCGAAATATATACACACACACATACGTACGTACATACATACATACATACATACAGCCTGGAGATAAGATAAAACCACTGATCTCAATTAAACTTGCATCTCATATGATTACATCGTTGGTGAATTAACTGCTCCAATAATAAAATTAGTTCACTGTTATATTTCTACAGAAGTCACTTTCCTAGATAAACAATAGATAAATACATCTGAAGTGAATTAGTGAATGAAAGTAAAGTATGAAGTGATTGCAATGTTACTCTTGTAATACGTGAAAAAGATTATATGAGATTTTCTAAAATTTGCTTTCCTATTAGGCATTCTTTAAATATATTTATCTGTTATTAATACCTCACCATGTTCTGTTTTCCTTTAAATTCTTTCTCAGGGTTTGTGTGTTTCATAACAGTTTAAACTTCATTACAAAACACAATTGCAGTTGTGGTTAGCCAAGAAAATCTATTTTAAAAACTCAATTATGAGACAATTCAGCAAGAGATTTCACACATAAATTTAAGCAGCTGAAGCCACCAACCCTTATATATCTTATACGGTCCACTGGATGATGGTTAAAAAATAAAGTGATGTCAAGGAGGCTATGACACATTGAACTCAAGACTTAAATCACTATCACTCTCCAGCATCTTTATTGTATGAACTGAACTTGGATATGTTGCCTCTTAAAGATTCAGTCAATTATTATTGATAACTTTTACACTTAGGTGATAAATCCCACATCAGGTTCAATTATTGAGATGTTAAACATAGTTCTTATAAATTGGCTACTTTGCTGAACAATGATCATGACACTGATCTTGATAATTAACTGTGTAATTTAAGAATTAGATTTTTTCAAACTATAAAATTGTAGACATAATCTTTATAATTATACAATCATGAAAATACAGAAGTTATATTTGTTCTGATTATAATTTATTTTGAATGCTAGTATAATCTATTATAATTATGAAAGATAAGAGGATTCGTCTATTCCAGTGGGTTATTTTCTTTTTTTCTTTAAAAACAGGAGATTTTTATTTTGTAGGAGATACTTATTTTATAATATGTATCATTATATAAATGTAGATCATGATTTTGAAACTGATGAACATGTTTTCCTTCATTAACTGATGAACCATAACCACTACTACATTCAAATACTGTATATTGTGAATGATAGAGGAACATGCTACATTTTTAATGTCACCTTATTCTATGTCATTTTCTAAAAAGAAAAGAAAATAGCAATTTCTTGTTCCAGACCTAACAAACTTATCAGGAGTATATCCCACTGAATTTATTTGTGTATATGCAAATATATATTTGCTTTGTCACTCATTAGGTTTAAGATCCAAAGTTTTGTATAATCTGAATGAGTAACTGGAAATGTTAGGAATGACATTGAGTTAAAAATGTACTATTGAAAGTGAGTAGCAGAAGGGGAGAATTCAGAATTACTGAAGAGGCCTTCTACTGACAAAGCAAGGTACATGGAAAGATTATCATTTAGAATTTCAATTCCATGAACAGCGAAACTGCTTAAATGTTAATGACTTTATTGATTGCATCTTAAATCTACATCCACTTTGAGGGTTTGTTTTCTTTTTGGGAGATGAAACAGGCAATTTTGTTAATCTCTACCAGTATGTTAAAATCTAGAAGTTTTTGCTTTAAAAAAGTGAATATTTTTCAGATTGTGATACCTATAATGAGACCAAGTATAGCTTTACATTTTTATTTCATATTTACAACTGTTGAATTTTGCTACTACAATTAAGCTGTATCAGCAAAGGAGCAAATTAGGAAGTTAGTAATGGCATTTTATATGTTTAATAAGAAACAGAGCTTTATGAGGTGCGAAATATACATAAAACCTTGAATCTGATTCATTTCATAGATCATTTTTCCCCTCAAGTCCTTCGTTGCTTAATTTAGGAGAAAACTTCAAAGATGCACTACTGACACCTTTGAAGCATCCTGCGGAAACTGAATCTGAATAGCCCCTTTTAGAAAGGCTTGAATTCAGGATCTAACAAGGCTCAAAAAGCAAATGACCCTGTTACTGCTTCTTTCTCAATAAGGGTCAGACACAGTTTTGCATTTACAACACACTAACTTTGAAATTCTTCCATATGATATGGAATAGTCTGCTATAATGAGTGCCCTGATTGTTAGCCTGCTGTTTAGAATTTAACACAGAATTTTAACATCAGCCAATTTAAAATGCACATCTCATCAGAACCTGAACATGGTTGCTTTACTCTTATAATCCCATTTCTATTCTTGCTTGAAATAAGCCTCTAAAATGAGATTAAAACGAAGGTCATTTAAATAGGGCCAAAGAACACAAAAATTGGTCCTGACTGCCAATAGAGACAATTGATTGTCCCTCTACCCCCCCCATAGATTTCATTGCTGTTTGTCTTCATATTCCACTGCTCTTTATTTCCAGATGCAGAAGCTGAGACCACACATCACTGTTTTTTTTCCCCGTTTTTTTTCCTCCAAGCTAACTGTACTTAAACTTTGTATCTGATCAACTTAAGTGTATTGGATTTGAAAACAGTTAGTCAATTGTTTTCAGTCCCTAGGTGGTGGTTTATGGTAATGTTTGCATCAATACTAACAAAAGCCATACTGCAGTACAAAGTACATCAAGGAAATGAAAGACAAGGCTGCCTGTTGTCAGCTCTGTCTACAATAAAAGCAGGATTCAGGACTAGGGCAGAGATTATTACGGAACCGCAAAAATGAATGAGCCACAGAAAGCAGAGGGCTGATGGTTCACATCAAAGGTGCAAGGAGTGGCTAATGGACAAGGTTGCACAAAGGCCAGGAGACTGTAACCTGGACTCATCTGACTAGACAAAAAAAAAAGGCAGAATAAAACAGCCCTGCCAGATTTGAGATTGAGAACCAGGGGATTCTGTTCTGTTGGTTCTTAAAGAGAAGCATACCAACCTCTTGAGTAAGGGGTATTGACTCATCTGACATGAAAAGTTTAGAGTGTGTAGCATTGCTTGGAATGAAATAACATGTACAGTTTACAGGAGCAAGAATTATTTGAACAGCATCAGAAGCATCTGGGTAAAATAGCTCAGTAAAACCATGACCAATTTCTCAAACTGCTCCTTACAAGTGGCATTGAATGCGAACACATACAACTATATACACATACATATGCACATGTAATGGGCAAATGTGCCACACCATAATAATGATAAATTAGTAAAATGTGGGATATTTTTTTTATTCTTACTTGTCTTGGCCTGCTTTATCATATATAATTTAAAAGAAAACAATTAAAGGAACTAAACGCTGCAATAATATGACATTCATACAATGGCATCTATTAATATAAGAAGGTAGTTATCCTTTATTTGAAGCCTAACCTCTGGATACCTGCTGTGATGTGAGAATGTCAGAGAAAAATAAGTGAAAGCATATCTCGTCATGGGGTAAATTGCCTGTTGAAAAGAATTGTGTTTAGTTTCTCATTTGAATGCTGCTTTCTGAGAAAGAAAAAAGGGAGGGAGGGAGGGAGGGAGGGAGGGAGGAAGGAAGGAAGGAAGGAAGGAAGGAAGGAAGGAAGAAAGAAAGAAAGAAAGAAAGAAAGAAAGAAAGAAAGAAAGAAAGAAAGAAAGAAAGAAAGAAAGAAAGAAAGAAAGAAAGAAAGAAAGAAAGAAAGAAAGAAAGAAAGAAAGAAAGAATCAAGCTGTTGGGGGTGAATTGGAAGGATTGTTATCATGGTACAGGCTAATCTTTCCTGGCCAAATGAGAGTAAGAAAAAGAAAGGGAGGGGAATATCCACTTCAACAAAAGATGCAATCCAAAAAGAAAAGGGTAATAACATCTCTCTTATCCTTTGTGTTATATTCCTATTTCAATATATTTCAAGGTTTTTATCATCAATAGACAAGTTTACAGACTATAGAAGAGTTGCAAAGCAACCAGAAAGAAATCAGAAAGAAACATGATTCACTTAGAAAGCTTAAAATATAATAAATAAATAAAAACTTTTATTTCAAGAAGTGCAGCATTTTTTCCATCAGCAAGATTCATAACATTTTGCATATACGGTTTTCTAGATTCCAATACTGCTCATAGTATTCTTACCATGTTACAATATCATGCTAAATCTGCTTTGGATGATGTATTATTAAATATTACATATTTCCTTACATTCCACATTGAGAAATGAAAATAACATCAGAATATTCCTAACAAATATTATCTAAGTGAGCAAGCTATTTACTTAAGGGTAAGGATAAAAATGCTTAATATTGCCAGGTATTTAACATATCCTTCTTCACATTTTAAACTAGTATAATTTGCACAATTGCATGTTCTACAGCAAACTGCAGTTCTCTTCATATCTGCTACATAAAGAATCTAAAAACAGATTATATCAAAATAAATAGCAGAGTGTAAAAAGAAAACAAGTTGAAAAAAAACATATACCCTGGAATAACCATTTTTACTTGACCTACCTTATCTGTTGCAAAATGCAAAATCCCTTGAGAGGCCTTGACTAATTTTCCTAGTAAAGTCTTCAATGACACATAAACTATCAAGGGTTGAATTCACATTTCAGTCACTTTAAAAACAACCTCTTTTTCAGTCTACCGAGTTTTTATTAAAACTTCCATATCTTTTTCTGAATCTATTTCTTATCTCTGTATTTATTTTTCTATCATACAGACTGCAAAGAAACAGATTTTTAAACAGGACCATTTACATTTAATTATCAGCATGACAACTATATTTCTATATATCAATTCAGCATTGATAAATCCATTTTTCAGAAATTAGTTATTAACTGGAAAATGAGACATTTAAAATAGAATAATGCTGTAGTTTTTGAAGAACTTAAAAAAGATCACTCAAGAACAGCAGTGTCAGCAAATTAAACATCATCAGATTCTATTTGAAGCAAGTTATTAATGCAATTTCCAATAAGAAGATATAGTTTGTACCTACGTTGCTAAATTTCATTACAGGAAGAAATTGCTCCAGTTTTATATAAAAATCCCCAACCCATTGAAAATGACAAAATGTGTTTGGACAGAATTAAAAAAAAAATTCAAGGACATTTGAACGTTAGCTGTCATTATGGTCCAATACACTATTTATTTCTTTGGTATGCATCTCCTGACCTGTATATAAAATTCATAGTTTCAGAAGTGACATGTGCAAGCCTTGGACAACAGGGGAAAAGGCATATTTCCTGACCTTGTAACCATAGCAACCACTTGCTGATTGGTAGCAGGCAAGCGTTCCATCCTTTACCACTGAAGGCAAGTATGTAAGATTGCTGGCTTTGTTTGTGGTTCCTGCTTTATTTACATGAAAACGTGAATGCCAGTGGGGTTTTCTTCTTTTCCCCCCACAAAAACTGATTTTGTGAAATGTTATAATAAAGAGAATGGGAAAGAAGAATTGTGTTTGTGGGGTGTATTTGTTTACTTATTTTTTGTCATCTAATTAACACAATTTATTTCTGATTGTTTCATTGCATTTAAGAAAATGTGCATATCACCAAGTTAAGAATTGTTATTAATGCCCTTCAAGTTAAGAATTGTTATTAATGCCCTTCTAAATCTACCCTCACTTTTAATATTTGGAGACTGTTTCAAACTGAAAAAAATCCCCTTGGATATTTATGCAAATAACAGGCTTTTACTATTATTGGGACCTTTATTATTATTACATAATAAATATTTTCCTAAGCAATTCATGGAGGTGGCCTAAAATTTTAAAAATACAAACACATAATATAATGTCTTTAATGTAAGTGGAGCAATTCCAGGGTTAAAAATAGTTCTTGCCTTGTTTTTAGTGTAGGATTAAGATGGTACACCTTTGCTTTTAAAATGGAAAGCATTAAGTTCCATAAGGTTATGAACCCTAGCACAATTATCTGAGATTAAGCTCTATTATGCATAGAATTTACTTAGAAATAAATATACAAAGACTTGTGCTACAGAATGATACGAAATTAGTTCTTAGTACAATAAGGCAGTCTCCTTTGTGGCTAATAAGTCCAATATTCCCCCTCTACCCCTCCCATTTCCACATATGCATCCCCTATAAAAATGAAAATGGAATTCTATATAACGCAGGGTGGAATGAATAATCTATGCTCTCTGCAGTGATATAAGACTCAGCTAGTATGAAGATGTATTTGTATTTACTCCTGCTCTTTATGGAGAGAATTTATCTCCAGGTCAGTGTGTCTGTAAGGAATAAGGCGGTGAAAGAAAGACAATTCTTTGTTCATAACATAGTGTGGGGGAAAAAAATAACAAGGTAATACCTGTGTAATATTCCTTTTTATTTACACAGTATTAATTATCTTATTCATGTATTGCTTTTATATAAATTACAGTTTCTATTAATAAATCACTAGAAAACTCCCAACTGTTTTTATTCCTAATGTATTAGTCATGTATTTTTGCATGCAACTTTTAAACTACCATGTTCATTTTTACCAAGCCTATTTGCAATCATACCAAAACACATGATATTTTCTTTTTTTAGCTAATATTTTATGGATTATATCATGAAAACAAAGGTATAGCAAAGTACTAATGTCAAAACACATATTTCTACACATTATTTCTGAATTGAATATTCATCCTCTGCAAAATAAACAAATGTTCTAAAAATGTATATTGTATAAGCATTGTATTGTTCCAAGTGAAAATATATCTGCAAGGATTGAGAAAAACTCTGAATAAATGAAAAATAAAATTGATCATAGTTTGTTTATAGCTATAAAGAGCTATTACACCTGAAGATCTACACTCTGATGAATAATACAATTCTTTGTATTGCACTAGGTTTTAAAACATATTACCGTATGTGTATTTACTAAGTTGTGCAGAACTTAAGTCATATCAGCACACATAAGCAAAATGTGTTTATGAACTGAATTTTAAAAAGCCTTTGCATGTTTCTTTCATGTATTAGGAATTTTGTTTTATCACACTCTATTGAAAGAAATGTAATTTAGTAGACAGTCCATTAAAGAAAACAATTTCCCTGTAAGGTCCCTTTAAAAAAAACACCTGATTTTACAGTTGCTATCTTTGTATGTAAATACAATTGTGTAACAGGTTCAGTTAGAAACTCTCCCCAAAGAGAAGTAATTCAAAAAGCTTTTTGATATTTCAAGTTTTAGAGCATTTTAAATAATTTTCATTATATAGAATTAGTCTATATTTAACCAGATTCAAGCTTGCACAGTAAAAACAGGATAACAGGGTAAGATCAATCTTTGATGTATTTGGCATTCAAACTGAACCTTAAATGTGGAAATTGCCTTTGTATCATTCACAATCATTTCGTAATTCAAATATTTAAAATAGCACCACTTTGGGAAGACAAGAAGGCTTAAACTTACTAAAAGATTGTTTTTTTTTCTCACTCTGTTTTTATCCTGAAAGTTGTACTTTTTTTTCCCACTAGATAGCTTATAAGGTTAATTTTCTGCTATGTAAAATATTTTCAATGCACTAACATTAAATATAAATTAGATTTATATTGAGAATGCTACAAAATGGGCTCTATAATCAAGATAAATGGAATGTAATTGTAAAAATTGTTGCCAGATTAAATGCAAATGTATTTATCACCTATTCTAAATGAGGAAAGAAAGATGTAATAAATTATTTATAGCATCCTGAACAAAATGCTGATTAAAACAAACCTTTATTAATACCATTAATAAAGATTTTTTTAAATATTTTGCACTCTAAAGAGGCTACTAATTTTAACATAAACCATTGCTTGTATCTGATTATTCAGATATGTTATTTGACTAAAATATTTGATTGGAACAGATAATACTCAGTGTTCCAATGTCCTGAATCTGATTTTTCCCTCCATTCGTTGAATATCTAAGTAAGCATGTCGTATTGTATTAATATCATAATTCAACGGGAAATTTATTAAACCTCCTTCCAGCATTCTCATCAGAGCTAAAAGTTGCAAATTCTAGGTGGCAGAGCCTAGACAGTGATATCAAATTTTAATACCAATTTCTCTTCTTCAGTCAGTGCTACAGCGAAGAAAAGCATAAATTGCTGTGACTGACCGTTAGTTGTTACAGAAGCAATCTGACTTACCCACACCCTTATTTCAGTGTGTCTGTTCTGTCCCTCAGCTGTATTAATGATAGCATGAAAGGTCACATGATAAACGAGTGACAAAAATATCAAAACATATTAGCCTGTAGCTTTGTTATCAGTGTATGGCAGAGATGACAGAAAATTGTATTTTTTCCCCTGAATAATTTTGCCTTACATTTTGCTGGCTAGGCAGAATGAATTAGGGAGAAATTTCTGCTTCTGACTGTTTGTCTCCTTTTCTGACATACTTGAAGTAATAATGTACATTAATAATAGGGTGTACACAGAGGGAAAAGGTAAGAATTCAAGAGAAGACAGTCTAATTCAATTGCAAGGTACTATCCTTGTTTTTTCCCCTCACAAAAACAAATTTTGTTAAGAAATATGCAGAGAACCAAATATCATTCATACTAATAATGATTTCTGCTGAGTCCTATGGTTACAACAAAATGAATGGTCAATTGAACAAAATAACAAACATCAACAAAACCCAAAACACTTTAGTGTAATGAGACTATATTGCACACAATTATATTTCTAGCTACAAATGTACACATTCTTTCATTAAATAAGGTCCAATTTTTTTAATGGCCGCCCAATGATAATAAATTAAAGACCAATATAATCCTGGCCAGTTTACAGCCTGCCTGAAATTGTAGGGTCGGAAGAGATGAAGTTAGTAAAATTGGAAAGAAAAAATAGAACAGTCAATATATGGTAAGTAGCTAAGTGCAAGTTTCTGTTTTGTTTGGAAACAAGTTAAGTTCTTAAGCTCCTTCCACACGTGGTAAGGTTCAGCAAATAAGATTTTGAAAGGGTAGTGGTGCAGTTCCCATTTTTCATAAAACTCTTTAAAAATAGTAACTTCAAATATAACATTCTGTTTCATTAAAAGTTATATTGAACTATTATTTGTTTGAGCAGATGTACATTTCTGTGCATATTAGAATAAGTTATAATTTAACTTATGGACATCCAAGCAAAACCTGAAATTATAGCCTGAAGTTACTTCAGGAATTGTTGGGTTGAATTAACTGTAGTTTTTCTTTACTTCATCTGTGCCAGTTTTTAAAGACTAATTTCTCAGTTACTGTATCTACCCTGACTATTCATTTAGCAATACAAAGGTTAATAATAATAATAATGCTCATACACTGGAATTTCACTGATGTTCTAGATATCAATTTCATTTCTTTTTCTACCTAGCACCTGACCCCTTTCTGTATCCATAATCATAACAATCTTCAAAAGTCCTCCCTTTATAGACTTTCCACTTATATTCATAGCAGCTTTGAGATACGATACTCTTTAAAATTATCCAGGAATATACTCAGAAAGGTTAATTTTACTCCAACAAATTTAACTCAATTCTTAAACTGATGCAAATCCACATTGTCTTGAAAAGAAGTATGGTACGCAATATAGATTTTTGTTCCTCAATACTTACACGTCTTTTGAAGCCCTCTTCCTGGAAAACCCATTTATGCCACCTCAGCAGCTATAGTACCTTGATCACTAAAGAATTGCCTCTCCAAAGAGACAAATACAGTCAAAATGTGTCTTTCAGGGAAACCATGCAAAGTCTTAAATATAGAGGTTGTGTTAACAGCAATTGTTGCAGAGATCACAAAAAGATCTTATGCCCATTGTTCTTTTGTTTTCCTGTAACAGTCATGGGGTTAAATAATGTTTTCTATGCTTCAGCTGCATTATCATCAGCTCAGTTATAATAGATAACTCTTTTTCCTTGCAGGCTCCTGCAGCTGTTGGTTGACTGAGACAAAGAATGAATGAGGAAGAGGTAGTAGACTTTAAAAGATAAAAAGAAATCTACAGTATATATTACAAATATGTATAATTATCAGGAGCTTCTGCAGGTGGAGTCAAAGAAAATGGCAGCTTCAACTATATGACCAAGTCTCACCCTACAATTTTTACACATATAAAGGAATAGGGATTCATTCACATAAGTTGCAATTACCATCTTGCATGTTTTGACCATCTCTGCAGACATCAACAATAGGAATTGCAATCATTGCAGAACACTGACCATCTACGAAATAGGTGATCATTTGTTTGACACACCCAAAATATAAAAAATAAACATATATTCTTTATAAATTTATATGTCATCATTATAATAGCTTTCTTGGATGTACCATTTATCAAAGGATTCTGCAATAAACTTTTGCAATAAATAATAAACCATTCTTTCGGTTAGGTCATTCTCAGATAACTACCAGTGTTCAAGGTGAATGAATTGACTGTAGAATATGTTGTCCTTTTCACTATCTCCTGGAAAATGGGGACACTAGCAAGACACTGAACAAGTCTATCTGGACTATAGATAACAGTGATAACTAACCAAATAAAACTATCTCTATAATAACCCAGATTCAGAATCAAATCAAATGCTCATTCAAAAGCACAAACTCCTTAGGGTATAAGGCAGAGAAGTTTGTTTAAAATGCATTAATCTCATTTCATACAGGCTTTTATTTGTCTTAAGTTTTATTATTTATTCTAAATACTAAATAACATAAAAACTGGAAGGGCAATCCAGTCACAATCAGAATTCCAACATATTGTACAGATATTGATCAAAAATATAAATGTGGATGTAGCTATATGCTACCCACAGCAAATTGATTGTGTTATCAGAGTTCTCTGCAAAACTGTAGTTGGAGCATGTGTGTGTTCATGTGTGTGCAGGGGTTGTTTGAGATTTAATTTTCTATTTTCCATGTGCCTGAAAAAAAGACCTCCTGGCAAAAAGAAAAAAAAATCAAAATGAGGTCAGCTAGAATTCTAGAGATAAGAAAGCTTTTTGCTATGAAATATAAGAACCATCATGTAAAAAGTTCCTTAATCTTCCTATTATTAACAATGTTTTTTAATGCTCCACCTGTCCTCTGTCTACACCTCAGTAGCAAAAAAACTCATATAAAAACAAAGAGTCAAATATTGCTTAGTATCCGACCTCCATGTTTGTACAGGGGAGATCTGTAGCAGTTTTTACTTGTTTTATTTAAACATTTATAAGGGGTCAGAACCATTTTTTTCAACTAGAATAGAGATGTAAGGGACCTTGAAATTCTTCTAGTCCAATCTCCTGCTCAAGCAGCGGACCTTATACCATTTCAGATAGGTGACTTCCAATCTTTTCTTAAAAACCTCTGGTGATGAAGCACCTATAACTTCTGAAGACAAACTGTTCCACTAGTTTATTGTACTCACTGGCAGGAAGTTTCTCCTTAATTCAGGTAGCTTTTTTCTTTGATTGGTTTCCATTTATTGTTTTCTGTATTGCCTTCTGGCGCTTTGGAAATAAATTCACCACCTTCATCTTTGTGGCAGTCCCTCAGATACTGGAATTTTGCTATCATGTCACCCCTATTCCTTCTTTTCTCTAGACTAGCCATACCCAATTCCTGCAACCATTCTTCATAGCATCTCCAGGCTTTTAATCATCATAATTGCTCTTCTTTTCCCTTTTCCCAAAGTCTCAACATATTTTTGGTAATGTGGTGACCAAAACTGGATGCAGTATTCCAGATTGGTTTTACTAAGGATTAATAAAGTGGTACTAATACATCATGTGATTTTGATTCTATGCCTGTGTTTATACCACCAAGGATTGTATTAGCTTTTTTGGCTGCTGCTGCACACTGCTGGCTTATGTTTAAGGGATTGTCCACTAGGACTCTAAGATACCTCTCATAGTTACTGTTTTTGAGCCAGGTTTTACTTATTTGTACTTATATCTTTGGTTTTTCCTGCCTATGTGTAAACCTTGCTTTTCTTCACAATAAACTTCATGTTGTTGGATAGGGTCTATCATTAAAGTCTGTCAATATCTTTTTTGATCCTGAGCTTGTCTTCTGGTATGTTGGCTATTCTTGCCAGCTTAGAGTCATCTGAAAATTTGATTTCTCTTTCTATTCCTTCATCTTAGTCATTTATGAAGATATTGAATAGTCTTAGGCCTAAGAAGGAACTGTATGGTACCCCACTGCTTACTTTCCATGTAGATGTAGTACCATTAATGACTACTCATTGAGTACAGTTTGTCATCCAGAATCCATCTGGTGGTGATGCTATCTAGACCACATTTTTTTAGTTTACCAAGAAGTAGGTTGTGGTCTACTTCATCAAATCTTTTGCTGAAATCCAAGTATACTATGTCCACAGCATTTCACTGGTGTGGTTTGAACAGCATTTCCCTTTGTGTGATCTGAACCTCTGCTAAAGCTCCTCAATTGCACAATCAAGCAAATATATGCAAAAGTCTCCATGGTTCATACAAGGGTGGGGGCAATATGTAAGCTCCAGATGCTGAAATGAAAAAGAAATCTCCTTTGAATAAAGAAAAGGATGCAGATGATAGACTCAATAATTCCTCTGTAGGACTGCATCAGCAGCTCCTTGGGCAGTGTGAGCTTTCTAAGTTGGTGCAGAAAGAACATTCTTTGTTGTGTTTTTTGATGGCATTTTTGATGTTAGGTGTCCATTTAGGTCTTGAGATATGATGGAACCTAGAAATTTGAAGATCTCTACTGTTGATTCTGTGTTGTCTAGTATTGTAAGAGGTGGTAGTATGGGAGGTATTCTCCTAAAGTCTACCACCATTTCTACAGTTTTGACTGTGTTCAGTTCCAGATTGTTCTGTTCAGACCATGAGGTTAGTTGTTCAACCTCCCATCTTTATGCAGATTCATTGTTGTCTCAAATGAGACCAATCAGTGTTGTATTATCTGCAAACTTCAGAAGTTTAACAGATGGATCATTTGAGATGCAGTCATTGGTGTATAGGGAGAAGAGAAGTGGAGAGAGCACACAGCCTTGGGGGAGCCCTGTGCTAATGATACGGGTACCTGATGTGATTCTGCCTAGTTTCACCAGCTGCTTCCTGTCTGTTAGGAAGCTTATGATCCACTTACAAGTGTGTTCACGTTCCACTATCTGGTTTAGTTTAGTTAGAAGAATGTCTGGAATGATAATATTGAATGCTGAACCAAAGTCTACCAAGAGGACCCTTGCGTAGGTCTTTAGAGATTCAAGATGTTGTAGGATGTAGTGCAGAGCCATATTAACAGCATCTGTCGATCTATTTGCTCAGTGTGCAAATTGCAGTGGGTCTAGCAGCGGATCCATGATGGTTTTCAGATTAGACAGCACTAGCCTTTCAAAGGTTTTCATAACTACAGATGTTAGAGCAACTGGTCTGCAGTCATTCATTTCCTTGATGGAGGGCTTCTTCGGCTCTCGGATGATAGTAGAGCATTTGAAGCAAGAAGGAACATAGCACATCTTTAGTGATTTATTGAAGATTCAGGTGAAGATGGGGGTCAACTGGTCAGTACAGACTTTTAGGCAAGAGGGAGATAAACAAACAAGCTAACTTTACTGCTAACGTGGCCTGCCTCTTGCCCACATCCTCTTATTTTCCTTGGTGACCTCAATCTACCTCTTATAAATTGGACCCTAAATGAATCTGCATCCGAATGCATACATGCAACCCTGTACAATGCTGTTAGTACACTGGGACTGGATCAATTAGTAACTAAGAATACTAGACTCAACAACTGCCTCGACCTCATCTTCTACAACAGCTGAAACTCAGTATATTGCCTACAAATGCAAGAACCCTTTTCAGTGACCAAACATGATCGACTTTTGTCTCGATTTAACCCTCACAAAGAGGAACATAATGATGGATCCCCAAAATACAACTTCAAAAAACCCAACTATGATCTCATAGATGCCAACCTATCATCTCTTGATCGATACATTGTGTTCTCTAGCTATAATAGTACAGAAGACCATTGTAATGTTTGAACTTGAAAGAGTCATTAAACTATATGTACCATTAGTAATCCCCCAAAATAAAAACAAGACAAAAACAAATTACCCATAACAATAAGGAAACTTCAATAAAAAAAAAGATCGCTATGCCGTAAAAACAAAACTAGCCATGTAGCAAACTTTAAAACCAATACAACACCTTATGCTGATAGATAAAGTCAGATTGCACAAATTACCACTGCAAGCAAGAAGAAAACCTCCTAGTACAAAATCCACCCATGCCTTCTACAATTTTGTAAACACCAAACTTAAAGACTCAAGAACCATCCCACCCTTAAAAGGACCAAATGGGAAAAACTGCAACGATGAAGCCATTAAGGCCAGCCTCTTCAACACATTCTTCAGTTCAGTCTTTGTAAACAGTAATGACTCATGCCCCACATTTCCTAGTCGTACTACAACTAACTCTAATGATCTACTACATATTGACTTTATAGAAGATAACATAGAAAAGGCACTATGTAACCTAAAAACATCCACATCTATTGGCCCCGATGGATTATGTGCATACTTCTTAAAAAAACTCTCCTCTGCCATAGCGGAACCCCTAAGCATTATATATGAGATCTCATTCAGAATCAGCTCCTTACCGAACCTATGGTCCTTAGCTACGGTCATCTCTATCTTCAAAAAAGGTGACCCCAGCCTGGTTGAAAACTACAGACCAATCTCACTGTGTTGTGTCACGTACAAAGTCATGGAATCAATCATTAACCAATTCATCACCCTCCACTTAGAGTCAAACAACCTACTGTCCAAAAAACAATTCAGGAAAATTGTCCTGCAACCTTCAACTCCTACACGCAAAAACATATGGACTACTTGACCAGGGTAAAGCTGTAGATGCAATTTACATAGACTTCTAAAAAAGCCTTTAATTCAGTGGTACATGACAAACTACTATTAAAACTAAACTCTTACGGCATTTCTGGATCCCTTCATAAGTGGATTACTGGATTCCTGTCAAACAGGCAACAAATAGTAAAAATAGGGAATGCTATATCAAACCCTGCTCCAGTTAACAGTGGTGTCCCCCAAGGCAGCATTCTATGACCCACACTCTTTATACTCTATATAAATGATCTTTGTGATCACCTTATAAGCAACTGCGTCCTCTTCGCGGATGATGTAAAACTATTCACCGACAATGCTACTGTCCTTCAAAGCGACCTTGATTATGTGTCTGAATGGTCAAACAATTGGCAACTCCAAATCTCAACCAACAAATGCTCTGTCCTACACATTGCTTAAAAAAAAAAATCAGTACACCAAATACAAACTAGGCAGATATGAGCTTGTTGACAATTCTCACTCTGTCAAGGACCTTGGTGTATTCATATCAAATGATCTAAGCGCCAAAGCTCACTGTAACAGCATTGCCAAAAAGGCATTAAGAGTTGTAAATCTAATCTTATGAAGCTTCTCCTCCAGAAATATTGAATTGTTAACTAGAGCATACAAAACTTTTGCTAGACCAATACTCGAATGCAGCTCATCAGTCTGGAATCCGCACTGTATATTGGACATTAATACAATTGAGTGAGTCCAGAAATATTTCACAAGAAGAGTACTACACTCCTCTGCTTGGGACAGAATACCTGATATCACCAGGCTTGAGATATTGGGCTTGGACAGCCTTGAACTATGCCACCTACGATTAGACTTAAGCGTAGTACATAAAATTATCTGCTACAATCTCCTACCAGTCAATGACTACTTCAGCTTCAACCACAACAATACAAGAGCACACAATAGATACAAATTCAATGTAAACCGCTCCAAACTTGATTGCAGAAGGTACGACTTCAGCAACAGAGTGATCAATGCCTGGAATGCACTACCTGACTCTTTGTTACATCCTCTAACCTGCACTCCTTTAACCTCAAACTATCCACTATTGACTTCACCCCATTTCTAAGAAGTCTGTAAGGGACATGCATAAGTGCGCAATCGTGCCTACTGTCCCTGTCCTTTTGTCCCCATTTATTCGTACCTATTTCCTGTATTCTTACTCATGTTTAAACTTATACCAATTATCTTGTAAGTGATTGACAAATCAAATAAATAAAAATAAATAAATAAATAAATCTTGTTTGGGCCTGGTGCTTTTCCTGGCTTTTGTGCATATTTATTTATTTATTTATTTTATGCGTATTTATTTATTTAAAATGTTTATATACATAAAAACATAAACTAAAGTCTATGGCAGATACCTAATATGAAAAATTAATTCATCATTTAATACGCAGGAATCTCTATTTGGAAAAATGTCCTGAATTTGAAAAATGATTTTTAAAGGTAAGCAGCAGGTGTTACCTCGGATTTGGGACAAGCACATACCTAAGATTCCTGACCAAATTGGACATGCATATGGACATGAAGCTGTTATCTATACCTGCTTTCTTTCTGACATCTGCTCACACAGAAAAAAGAAAGATGTCTTCATTGCTGCTAGGTGAAACTTGGTGCCCTTCTTTTTCTAATCTCAGTTTGGCAGGAAGGAGTTGACAAGAAATCAGAAGAGTTTAAATTACAAATTGTAAAATTTAATTTGAATCAAATTGGATATTATATGTAGTTAAATAACTAAAAAGAGGGTCAGTTTCATACTTTAATAAAGGTTACATATCACATTACTGAATGAATCTTCTGTTAATATTGAATGGCACACCACAATGTTTCTCAACCTTAGCAGCTTTAAGATGGTTAGACTGCAATTCCCAGAATTCCCCAGCCAGCCTTGCTAGCTAGGGAATTCTGGGAGTTGAAGTCCATACATCATAAAGCTGCTAAGGTTGAGAAACATTGAATACCATCTAAAGTAGAAAACTTCTACTGTTCTATTTATCAGTGGGCATTTTTTAGGTTTTAAATACATACCTACAAAGATTTATTGACTGAACAAAGCTTACATAAAATCTTTAAAATGATGGCAAATGTAACTGCAAATTTAGGCATAGTTTTTCATAGTACCAAAAAAAAGTATAAGCATCATCTTCTGGCATATTCTAGATGTGTGCATTCCAGAACAACAACCCATTCCACTGAATATCCAGACAGTGGATGATGAAAAGTGACCACTGACCTATTTAGGTTGGGACAAGATTGGGAAAATTGAGTTAGTAGAGTCTAGAGGAAAACTGTATGGCTACTATAAGAAATATTTTGGGTACATGGATGCATTGTAGTTATATGTCATGCTATAATAAGTAAACTGTCACAATCATTGTGCCATTGGGAGTAGCGATCAAGACAGAGTGAAAGAACATAATCCTCTTCTATTTTTTTAATCAATGTGGAAAAGATTGCCAGAGTTTCCATCTCTTTGTAATAAACCTCCTACAGAATCCTTCCAGTCTTCAATTTTCATGATTCTTATTTTTCAGAGATCTTCCATGCCTTCATTTAATTATAGATATTGTCAGTCAAAAATAGAAGTATCATTTGGGAGGGAGGGAGTTAATGAAAATCCCTAATTAATATTGTTTATACTTAACTATATAGCCACTTTTCTCTATATCACAATTTTTTAAAAGGACAATAGGCTCATCAAATCCAGAATATTTTTCCTTTACTGATTATACATATATTGCATACATTTTTGAGATTGCAGTGATAAGAATTCTTTGATTTGCTAATCAGTAATACCATGAGGCTATTTTGGGAATTCCCTGGCTCTTTTGGGAATTCACAGTCCATAAAGGCACTTTGTACTCTGATGCCATCATTGATTGTTAGATTTTGTTCCCATTAATCTGGAAAAATAACTCGGTAATTTTAAACAATTTATACCGTATATAACAGTGACTTCAATCAAATGGCTTGTGCAGCATCTTTTGTATTTCAGCTGAAAAAAGTAGATAGTTGGGGAGGAGGATGAAGAGAAGAATGTTTTCCAGATGGTAGCAAAAGATTCTTTGTGGATGAGCACAAAAGAGGAGTCTTTGCTCATAACCAGTACATTCTACAATAAAATAAAAGCAAGTGACCTTAGGTATTAGACTGCTGGGGCCATTTCATTGCTATTGGTAGGGATGGCAATTTGTAGACATCTGACAGGTAGGGAGTAGTATAGAGCAGGGGTGGCCAACCTTTTGGACCCCAGGGACCACCAAACTCATAATTTTAAATCTCGCGGACCAGAGACCCTGGAAAAATCCCCAAAAAAGTCTGCAGGGAAATTCCCCACTCCATTTTCCTACCGATCAATCATTCTTTATTTGGGATCACAGGATACCATCTCTAGCTCCAGTCTCAGGGTGGGGGAGAGAGAGAGAGAGAAAGACTTTTGGCTTCATAAAAGGAAAGCAGCAGAAGCAGCAGAAGTCTTTCTTTATCTCCCCCAAACTCCACCAGAAATGAGTCTTTGTGAGACTTGTCATGCCAGCGCAGCCTCTTGGAACAGGATGCCTTGCAGGATCCCAAAGATTCATTTCTGGTGGAGTTTGGGAGAGAGAAAGAAAGACTTTTGCTGCTTCCCTTGTGTGCAGCCAAAAGCAGATGAAGAAAGAAGCAGAAAGAAGCAGCCCGATGGCCAGGCGAGGCATGTGGGGTGCATGGGGCAAGTTTCCTCCCCTCTGCCCATTTCCCCTTCCCCTCACTACCTTGTGTTATTCACAATGCAAGTGATGCAAGCCTTGTGTTCCCGCAGGCCATGTGGGGTGCTTTGTGGGTGACATTTCTCTGCGGACCACCAAAATTTTCTCATGGACCACCAGTAGTTCCTGGTCTATTGGTTCGCGACCACTGATATAGAGTAATGAAGGGTTATTTGGGGACTTGCCTTGTAGTGGGTAGGGCATTTTAAATTTGCTCAATGTTTACTTATAATGGCTGTTTCATCTGATAGTCTTTTCCAGCTCTACTTAAAAATATCAAGAAGTGAACAAGGGACTTATTGTGTTACATAAATATGACCTAATTTAGAACTTAAGGAAAGCGAAACAAATGTGTAAAATAGGGATCCACAATATTTCAGGTGTTGGATACCACTATGGCATATTGCCAATGAAGTGAGAAGCCCACTCTATAAAAACCTTCAGAAATCACAAAATCACATACGATTTTGGCATTTCACCCATGAGATATCAGGTGATCTTGTTTAAAGATGTTGAAACCACATATGTCCTAATCAGAAATTATTGAGATATTACAAGCAGAGCATGAACAAGAACATCTTAGAAGATTTGATTCAATATTTTGAATAATGAATAATATTTGAATTAATTGAAGTTGCACTTTTCCTGTATGTAATGATTGATTGATTGATTGAGTCATTTTCAACTCCTTGTGACCACATAAATGTTCTCCATCAATTTGTTTTCTTGGCTGTCCATGGTATTCCAGGAGTCCTCTCCAACACTAAAGTTCAAAGCCATCAATACTGCTCTTATCCTGTTTCTTTAAAGTCCAATTTTCACATCCATAAGGTATCAAAGGGAGTATATTGGCTTGCACAATTCTGATATTTCTAGGTATTGACCTGTTTGAATAGCTTTTCTAAAGCTTACAGTACATTGCTGCTCTACCAAGTGCTAGATTGGCATATTTCTTGACTGTTTTTTTCCTTTATTGTTGATGGTTGATTCCAACATGTAGTATGGTAAAAGCAAAATATCCAATGTAGAACTTGGAATAAAAAGGAAAAATATCTTTTCGACAAGTTCTTGGCTTCTAACTTCTTTAGTCCTTTGGATTAGGGTCTACTTTGTGTCAGATACATCTCTGAATCCCAATTATTCCCTAGACTCAATGTGCTGGATTCTGCCCCAAAGGTTTATGGTTGCTAATTGAATTTGAAAACTGTCTAAGGAAGAAATCTGTCCAATATTTGAAAGTTGTAAAGCAGAATGTAGAAACTTTATTTTGCAACATACAAAAGATTGGACATGCCTAAAACACAAGGATTTATTTTCTAAATCTTTATTTCCTATCTTTGGGAGATTTGACATTTGTATTCTTTGCCTTTTTTCCTATGAATTTTTGGCCTTTAAAAACATTTCTCAAAATCATAATTATCAGGGATTTTTCATAGTTTAGTTGAATGGCTAATGTATGCATATCTATAAGTAATACTGGCTATAATAATATAATAATCAAAAATGCATTTTATGTCTTAAAATGTATGTGTGGTTATTTTGCAAATTAAAATGTAGGTCATGATATAAAACTACATTGATTGACTTGATTTGCCATCAAATTGGTGTCAAGGTTTAATAACCATATAGTTAAATATTTTGTTAAAAATATATCAAAGTAAGCATGTATTAAGCTATTACAGATAACAGATAATCAGAGTTGGAAGGGACATTGTAGGTCATCTAGTCCAAACCCCCCACCCAAGCAGAAGACCTGACACCATTTCTGACAAATGGCAGTCCAATCTCTTCTTGAAAGTCTCAAGTGATGATGCTCCCACAACTTCTGAATGTTTTAATTTTTTTAAGAATTTAGCAATATATGAAGAACCATGTTTCAATAGATCACAGGCATAACTAGTTCAATATTCTGTTTCTAAAATGGCTAACCAGAACAGCTGATTATGCTATTCTTCAAACAGGATATGAATGCAATTTTTTTCTGAGTTCCTAAGTAAGAAGTGCTAAAGAAAATATTTCTTCTGAAGCTGGTGTTTTGTACTGCAGGGTGATATGATACTTTTTCTTGAGGTAAAGAGCCAACAAAACGTTTCTGTCAAGGTGCTTAATATAATGTTGTAATCTTGAAGTTCTGACTGGTAAAGAAACCTTTACTCTTAAGTGAAACTGCTGAAAGATACCTCAGAAGCCAGGGGAAGTAAAGTTTTGCTACCTGAATTTGTCAATGAGTTATTCTGCAAAGCAGCTTTAATAGGTGTTTCATTCAGAAGGTTGTCAGTTCTAGTTCAAAGCCTGCTTACAGCTCTAGTGCTTAATTAGTAGTTAATCTAATTCCTTTTAATGTCTGTGACCCAGGGTGGGATACAAAACAAACACAGTCACAGAAAACAGGTGAAGCCCCTTTTATTCCTTCAGTTTGCTTTCAAGCTCTAAATATCTTTGACGAAGACAAAAAAACCTCCCACACAGTTACATGAAGAAGGAAAAAAGCAACACAAACCAGGCAAGATAAGGGCTGGAGGATGTCCACAGATAACACACACTAGGAAGGATGCCAAACTCAGAGAGGAACTATAAACTAGAGATATTTATACGATTTGTTTCCAGCATTTGCCAGTATGCAGGTCCAAACTCTTATTCAGTTGACACACCTGCAGCCCATGAAGAGGATCAAGGCCCTCTCCTCCCAAGGAGACCACGTCTCTCTCTGAGCCTCTCCTCCCTGCGTGCCCTAGGATGGATAGGGGATGGGCCTGGGTCCTCCTCTGACTGCTCAGCCAGCCTCTGCCCTTCCCCAGCCTCCTCCACAACCTCTGGAGCCACACTTCCACTCCCTGTCGGCTGTTCCTCCTCTCCCTCAGTCTCCACCAGAGGCATGACAATGTCCAGTTTGACAGTCATCACTATATCTTGTACTAGTACATTCCACAGGTTTACTATGAATTCTGTGACCGAGTACTTCATTTTGCCTATCCTGAATCTTCTACTATCCAGTCATTGTCAACAGTTACCGCACTATTATAGGTAACTGATGAATGATCATTCTTCCAAATGTCTGAAGCATATATGAAGCCATATAGTAACAGGTGTGTGGAGGATTTTTTGCTTGGGTTTTTTTTTTTGGGTGTGTGTGTGTGTTAAAGTGTGGTAAGAGAAGACTTGCCAGAAGTAAACAGTTTTAATATCTCCTGTAAAAATTATTGCCAAACCTGGAAAGTAGCTCAAATCTTGCAACCAGTATTCCATATTATTATAATTTTAGCATGCCAAGTGACAAAATAAGATTTTGGGAGACTGTATTGCCTAACGTTATTCTATACCAGCCATAATTTTGTGTGTCCTGCATGTTCCTTTTTACCACCACAGTCTTACCTACAAAATTCTAATTCCAAACCTACTTTAGACTATTTTAAATACAAATCCCATAACTTCCAACCAACATAGGTAGTGTTTAGGAGTTCTGAAATTGCTAATTCCAGATATGTGGAATTGCCAGTCTCTAGCTTGAATAAAAAATTATTATTAGTCATTTTAGAATATGCCTTCCTTCCCAGTGGAAACCAAGCTGAACTTGTGGTACAACTTTGCTTTTACAATATACTGTTTCTATATGAACAAAACCACATTGCTGTTTTCCGAGCCCAGCACAGAAATATACTTTTCATTTTGCAAATGGAAGGGAATTGTGACTTGACTTGAGCACTGAAGAGCTTACAAATCAAAATGTGTAGCCATAAAACAAAAAATAAATGGAGGCAAGGAGCCATCTTGCGTAGTCCACTCCTAAGTGCAAAAATATCTTATTCTGTCAATGTGATTTCATAGCAGGATGAAAAATGTCAAAAATGAGGATGACAAATCAGTCTAGTGAGGAAACATGGCTCTGAGATGAGAGATGTCATTTGTCATGATTGTCATGTGCACTTTCCCATCTTTTCTTTTCTGATGAATAATGTTGGTTTCTTGTCTTCTGTTAATTTCAAAATAATTTTAAATGAGCTAATAAAAGTCAGAGAAATAGAACATTAGTGGATTACACCTCTTACTTATCCCCAAAGTATTCTGAAAAAGTTGAAAGTTTTTAAAGGTGTGACGTGGGAAACCTTTACATTTTGAAGCAAGTTGGCATCCTTAGGAAAGTTAACTTATATAATATTCCACAGCTTCAGTATGAAATATCTATTTCCTAAACATAGGTAAATGTGTGTGGCTTTTGTTCAGAATGGACACAGCTGAGCCCAGCTCATGCAGCCACTGCATAATACGGGTGGTAATTAAGCCACAGCTTCAAGGTTGCATGGGCACAAGACAATTCAGCCTAATGAAGTATCGATCGGCTCCAGTCGAGGTAAAACAAGTTGACATTCATTTAGAGGTAGCATTGTGAATATACCACATTGCAACTCTAGAAAGAAGGTGTTGCTTTGGCAGTGTATGGGGGGAGAGAAGCAACAAGCCTGAATTTTAATCTTGCAAACCCAATTAAGAATCTTATTTACAGCACATTGCTATCATTTAAACAAATGCTAATTGCATACTTCGAGCCCCGATTTATGATTCTTAAATCAGCTAAAATTACAAATTGTTAGAAAGCACAAGTTAGCCAATGTCCCAATTAGAAGTTATGCTAATTTTATT
Source organism: Notechis scutatus (assembly GCF_049901735.1). Lineage (NCBI taxonomy): Eukaryota > Metazoa > Chordata > Lepidosauria > Squamata > Elapidae > Notechis > Notechis scutatus. The sequence goes on along the minus strand of NC_142011.1, from coordinate 177,021,405 downwards.
TGCTTCCCCCCCCCTCTTTTTAAAAACCTTAGAACTGCAGTTTCTAATTAGGGTTTTGTTTTGAGATGGAATGGTAAATCTCTATATGGTTCACAAGTAGATAATTACTTCTTATAGTCATTATTTTGAAGTGTGCCATTTCATTAAGAAACTTTAAAAAGTTGTTGAGCACACCAGAAGTTGTCATTTTTCTTTTTTGCTTTCACTGTCAGTAATTTATGAATAAAAAATGGTATCACTAAGATGATTCTGTAAAATTTAAATAAACACATAAGCCAATACAGTTTATTTTATCATTATTATTTTATTGTGAGAGGATTGGTTTCATTCATTTGATATTACCTAAAAGATGGTACAGAAGACTTTGATAGACTTCATTGTTCGGGCAACATAAACATTGTGAAAAAGACTCTTTAATTAAGTGAAATGTTCTTTCTGTCTTGAAAGTGGGGAAAATCAGAGCTTCCCAATCTGAATTTGAGATACACAGAAAGAAAGTGCACACTTTCACTGACATTGCTAAATAGAGAGTTAAACTGATTAAAAAGATTGGTGAAGTTGTATACTAGTTGGTTTAAGAATCCTGCAGATAATCTACAACTCTGCTGCCTTTATTAAGTATCTTCCCACAATATACCCTGCTCTTATATTTGTATGTTTATTACAAGATTGTCATGGCTTGAATACTAAATTGTGTTCAAAATTTAGGTTCCAAGTCCATATAAGTGGTATGTATCCCTTTCAAAATAAATGAAACCCAGATTCTTGTGAAAATTGTCTCACATTGATTCAATAAGATGACTAAGAATCAGAGATGTGTCCAGATTTGAGACTCGCATTATAGAAAGAAACTTTATGGAATATATAGCAATACCAATAGTACATAGACTTATATACCACTTCACAGTGCTTTATAGCCCTCTCTAAGTTGTTTACTGTTCTATCGCCAGAACAAGATAGACTTGAGCCCGGTATGAGTTCAGCTCTTTATTTAACTGTCAGTAACTTCAACTAAACTCGAGCCGTGGCAGCCTCTTTTATAGCGGCTGCTCGCGACTCACAACCAATGGCATCATTTTAAACCTCCCGCCGTTTAGGCGGCCAATCATATTCCGTTGTTAACCACCAATCGCTAGGCGGTAGTGATTGTCCAATCGGAACGTAGTATTACGAGTATGCAAGTGTCTATATACAACATTTACAGAATCAGTATGTTGGCCCCAATAATCCGGGTCCTCATTTTACTGACCTTGGAAGGATGGAAGGCTGAGTCAATCTTGAGCTGATGAAGATCGAACTACTGAACTGCTTCTAACCACTGTGCCACCATGGCATTTTAATACATACATTTCGGCATAAGGGATTTATTTTATTTGTAGCTTTACTTTAAAGATACCTAGAAATCCAGAGTTACTGGTTTGAGATGGACAATTATACAACATATGAATACATTTGTTGAATTACTGATAATAAACATTGAGATGGTTCCAATTGTATCATTTTAGTCAGAAAAAGGAATGTATGGAAGTTCTTGCTAAGGAGCCAATGAGATTGTTTCTCTTCTGTGGCTTCTACATCTAATTCCATATTGATTCAGAAAAGTTTGAACCTCTTGAGCTGATTTTTGGGAGGAAAATAATGAAAGTTATATCGTTCCTTGAATCAGTTGTAAAGTTGAAATTCTATTTTTATTTATTTATTCATTCATTCATTCATTCATTCATTCATTCATTCATTTATTTATTTATTTATTTATTTATTTATTTATTTATTTATTTATTTATTTATTTATTTATTTATTTATTTATTTATTTATTTCTGCAATTATGGAACCTAAGGATTTAATGAATCCAGCACTCAGGAAAATGGGCTCTTGAAGCCATCCTGAACAGAACAAGAATGAGAAAAAGAGGTAGGTCCATAGATATATTTTGACTGAATGAGACAGGCATGGTTTGTGTTGGGTGCTTTATGTTACAGAAGATCAAGGCACCCATTATCTTGAAAATCATCTATCATACTCAATGCACCAGATAGTGCATTTCTCTTTGATGGCGCATTTTGCATGATGTAAAGCCTTTCTTCCAGAATTTTCGTTGCAAAAAATGGAATTTTGTGCATGTGCAAAGATCCACTGAAGTAAAGCAGTTTTTCTTCCCAATGGAGAGGAGAAACTGCTTTTTTGATTAGCCTTTTTGAAAAGCTAATCTAAAAAGTTCCTTTGAAAGACATCACAACAAAGTAGTCCTTTAACTGTTTTGCTGTGCCAGGAGATTTATTAGCTAGAAAGCAGGAAATCATTGAATCTCTTGCTTTCCAGCTAAACTTTAGATCTTTGGCTCTGCTTTTAAGCTTTTAAGCAGAGCCGAACCTCTTTTCAGACTGAAGGTTTGATTATTCAGTTGCAGACTCAGATAACCGATGGCAGAAGCAGATCTCTAAGTGAATCTGTGATTCTGTGAGCAACTCAATCTGCCTGCCTGCTTTGCCTGATTGTTGCTCTTTTCTTATAAAAAATTCAACATTTACATAAATATTTATAATATTTACATACAAGCCATGCCCAGCCAGTCACATGACCACAAAGCCACACCCACAAATTAGGCTACACCCACAGAACCGGTTAAGGAATTTGAATCCCACCCCTGCCTCTATGTGTTTGTTTGTGTGTGTGTGAGAGAGAGAGAGAAAGAGAGACAGAGCGAGAGAGAAGGAGAGAGAGGTTAGATCACATCTCTCTCTCTCTCTCTCTCTCTCTTTCCCACCAACATCAGCAAGCCACCGTCAGTTAAAATTCATATTCGTGGTCCCCGGGATTTAAAATTAAGAGTTTGGTGGTCCCTGAGGTCCAAAAGGTTGGCCACCCCTGATCTATTTATTTTATTTATTTATTTATTTTGATTTGTCAATAATCTAGTCCAACTCGCCATCCAAGTGGGAGACCCTACATCATGTCTGTCAAATAGCAATCCAATTTCTTCTTGAAAGTCTCAGGTGATGATGCTCCAACAACTTCCGAGGGCAAGCTATTCAATTGGTTGATTGTTCTCACTGTCAGAAAGTTTCTCCTTATTTCCAGGTTAAATCTCTCCTTGTTCAGTTTCCATCCATTACTCCTTGTCTGGTCTACAGGTGCTTTAGAAAATAGCTTGACCTTTCTTCTCTGTGGCAGCTCCTCAAATATTGGAAGACCGCCCTGCCTCCTGGTCTCCCCTGGTCCTTCTCTTAATTAGATTAGCCATGCCCAGTTCCTGTAATTGTTCTTCATATGTTTTAGTCTCCAGTCCCATAATCATCCTGGTTGCTCTTCTCTGTACTTTTTCAAGAGTCTCAACATCTTTTTTATAATGTGGTGACCAAAAATTGATGCAATACTCTAGGTGTGGTCTTACTAAGGCTTTATAGAGTGGCATTAGTACCTCACTTGGTCTTGATTGTATCACTCTGTTAATGCAACTTAGGATTGCATTGGCTTTTTTGGCTGCCACTGCACACTGCTGGCTCATATTTATCTGGTTGCTCACTAAGACTCCAAGATCCCTCTCACAGTTACTGCTATTGAGCCTGGTTTCACCCAGTCTATATGTGTACTTTTTGGTTTTTCTTGCCTAAGTGTAGGACTTTACTTTTCTCTACATTCAATTTTATTTTGTTAAATACGGCCCTAGTGTTCTAGTTCTAGTCTGTCAAGATCCATCTAGATCTTGAGCCTATCTTCTTGGGTGTTAGCTATTCTTAGCAGCTTAGTATCATCTGCAAATTTGGTAAGTTCCCCTTCTATTCCCTCATCTAAGTAATTAATGAAGATATTGAAGAATACTGGGCCTAAGATGGAACCTTGTGGCACCCCACTGCTTACTTCTGTCTATGTAGACTTAGACCCATTAAGGACTACTCATTGAGTATGGTTTGTCAGCCAGTTGTGAATCCATCTGGTGGTGGTGCTATCGATTCCACTTTTTTCTAGCTTATCAAGAAGTAGCTTGCCAAGTCTTCTTCTGCCTGGGACTTGGTTGCCTTCAATTTTTCCCTGGAAGGTTAAGTGAAGTATGCCATATTTTCCCGAGTGTCATATCACATGTCTGAAATATTCTAACTTTCACTTTTTAATGGTTTTGATTACTTCCCTTGGCTTTATCACCTCCTCATTTCTGATTTTGTCAACCAGTACTTTGATATAGATTGCATAAATATCTTTTGGTTGCTACAAATTATGAAAAATGAGTAATATATTGAAAGTTTAAAGGAATAAAGGAATGTAGAATACCCAAAAATTGTTCAGTGGAAAGTTAATAACATGTTCAGACTTCAAGATTTAATTATCAATATGATAAAGACTCTTATTTCAAATGATCAAATCTATCTGACTAGTTTCAGTACTTTAAAATAAGTGGCATGGGTCTATAAGAATAACAGAAATGGGAAATTCTGAGACACTTGACTGAATTGGAAAATCTTATGATATGTCGTTCAGACCATCTACCTAGTCTTATTTATTAACTGGTGAGATATTATTAAGCAAATGAAGTGTGATTCAGCACCTCAACAAGTAAAAAAATCATGTAATTAAATGGATGCAGAATTTGAATTCAGTAAAAGAGATGCAACAGTTTTCAATATTAATATTAAATATTAAATTGCTCTGAATATAATATCTAAAGAAATTTGGTGTAAGGTATTTTATCATTAGTATATTACTCCAACTTTGAATGGGAGTATATTAAAAATTACATTACAAATGTAATGAGTGGATCACATCTTTTTTCGCATTTCGTAGCAATGTTGTAAAGGTCAACAATTTTGAAGAATGATCTATAATAGAATGAAACAAAATTTAAAACTTGAATTACCATTTCAAACTATGGTATTTTAATTAAACCATATGTCCCTTCAAAGTATACTGAATTAGCTTTTTATATGTTAACTGCTACAAAGTTATATAAGTTTCTTATTGAAAAGGTTGCTCCATTCCCTCCTTAAAAAAATAGTAAACAAATTGTATGATTGTACTTTGTTATCCAAAATAACATCATACCATAAAAATAAATCTGATATAGAATTCAGTTTAAACTGGAAACTATTCCTAAACTAGAATTTAATACATGGATTTGTACTACATATTTGAGTTTTATATATATGGAATTTATATTCTAATCATGGGATGATTACATTGGAATAAATTCTCAGTATCAATTCCATTTATTATAGTTTACAATTCTAGTGGGTGATTTTGCTTACTACGGTTCCCAATAGGTATTCTCAGTTCAAATTCTAATAATTCTTAATCTACTAAAAAGATATAATATATCTAATTATTCATAAGTAATTAATGATATATTGGAAAATTGTAACCTCCATGACATTTCTGGATCCCTTGTTTACTCATCTGTATTTTACGTGTTTTATTTATATTTGATTTCTGTTTGTTTAGGTTCACTTTCTGGGCCAGCTGCCAATTGTGGGCAGTTTTCAGAAATACTAGGCTGCAATAATCAACCTTGATGTAACACACATGTATTACTGTAAGCCACCTGTACCCTGGTTGGTTTCAAGTAGTCAGATACATTTCATAAATAAATAAATCTGGCAACATGTTTCTCCCAACTCCAGGTACAAACACTCCTTTGCCACAGATATTATTTGGCTCTTCATCATCAGTGCTGGATTCAGGAAGACTTTCATAATACATTCTTTAAGTAAAGGGAAGTGTAGCCTAATGCAAAAATAGAGGAATTACCCAGTTTTTCAAGTCCAGTCCCAGGAATTAGCAACACTTTACCCAGGGGTGGGCTGCTGGGGGCTTGGGAGATCCTCTAGCTAAGATTCTCCACAGTTCAGAGAACCCCAAATCCCACTCCTGGCTGCCCCCCCACCCCCCTGCCCCTCCTAGGAGTTGTCACAAGGCCCATTTTGGATGCAGGTAAATGCATCCGCAGAGGCTCAGGGAGGGCAAAAAATGAACCTCCCAGAAGTTCAGGAAGGCCAGAAATGGGTCCATTTCTGGCTTCCAGAGAGCCTCTGGAGCTGGGGAGGGCAAAAACATACAACCCCACCATGGTGTAGGAGGCCAACTAGGCCACGCCCACCATGGCCATGTCCACCCAGCAACTGGGCAGAGAGTCCATTGTTAAATTTTTTGAAGCCCCCCCCCCGCTTCCATCTTGTTAGATTTTAATTCAACCTGTTCTCCTATAACCAGTCCCTTGCAGTCTGGAGATCTGAGGAATATTTCAAGATCCAATTGTAAATTTGATATTAGCATGCTCTATTTCATTGTACTGCTCGCTAATGAATTTACATTATGATGTGAAGGTCTTGGTTCTTATTTTAATAATGATTGCTTTTGACCCAAAAGTCAGACTCTTCTTCATTTATACTATGGCCCAAAGCAGCAACTTAATATAAATAGTTTTGTTGAAAGGGACTCCAAAGGATATTCACATTTTGAAATAATAGTATGGTGAGTACTGTTAGGGATAACATTGTTTACCCTAACTGGTTTGGGTAAAAATAATAAATAAGTTATAATGGTTTGTTGGTTAAAGTGTGTGTAACTTTAACTACAAGAATGTAATTAAGGGTGTGGTTGTAAAAGCACCATAAAAGAAGCAAGTCAATTGCAGCTCTCTCTCTCTGGCTTAATGATCCCTAATTACTGGATGGATTGATGACTGCGTTTTTCCTTACTGGAACGGAGGAGAGAAAGGAGTGTTGATTTCTCAACGGAGAGAAGTGATAATACGGACTGATTTATTGTAAGTGAACTGACATTGGCTATTCAACACGGACTTTGCAAATTGAGTATTCCCGACTGGACTGACTGAAATGATACATGACTAATGGACTGTTTATTTTGACTATGCTATAATTCCTAATGGAATAAACTATATTTTTGATAGCACAAGCGTATCTGTTTTTTACTGCATGTTAACTAAAATACAAACTTATCTCACACATTTACCTGTCTGCTTATCTGACTACGCTACACATTCTGTTTACTTTGTTTTCCTTAACACTCGTTGGGGAATTCAGGCTTAACAAGTACCATTGACTTTATGTTGCCATCCTCCAATGTAACCAACAGAATTATTGGTTTTGAAGTTGACTTTTCAGATGGACAATGACCATTCCTCTCCTTTATTGTGACATAAATTTCTAATGCTTTGATGTACTGAATGGAATATAAAGATTTCCATGTACAGGCATTATTGTATCAAATAGTTCAATGAACTTGAGAAAGTCTTTCAGTTTTTCCATTTCTATTCAGGTTATATGATTATTGCACCAGGAAAGATTAGCATAATTCAATGTTGTACAGCAATTAAGAATATTAAAATTAATTTCAAGTTTAATATTTTGTATGATCAATAGGGTAAAGAAGCCAAAGATTAAGCTAGTGGAAAGGTCTGTAGAAAGATAAATGGGCAACATCAGTACAGCATTATATTAGATATGAAAAATCATAAAAGACCTAAAAGGAAACGGTTGAACTAGAAAGCTTGAAAACATCCATTCTGCATTTTGCAGTTTACCCAAAAGCCTAACTTTGGGTAATAAACCAATTTTATCTAAATCAAGGTTAACTTTTGCTTCATTTACTTTTGGGGATGCACAATATGGCATCCCATATTGGCTCTCTGAAATCTCTAAATTTGCCTTGCAATTAAAAATGGTAATACAATTGTATGTATATATGTGGGGAAGGGGGTAATGTAGTTATTAAAGATATTAACTTTTTATTGGTTGCCTCAAGTACTGGCTTCCTTATTCATTCATACTGAACTGATCATTCCATCAAGACTTGAAATTTTCAACAATCTTGAACTATACCACCCACAGTTGGACTTAAGCGTAGTACACAAAATTATCTGCTACAATGTCCTACCAGTCAATGACTACTTTAGCTTCAACCCCAAAAATACAAGAGCACACAACAGATACAAACTCAATGTTAATTTCTCCAAACTTGATTGCAGAAAATACGACTTCAGCAACAGAATGGTCAATGCCTGGAATGCTCTACCTGACTCTGTAGTTACATCCTCTAACCCCCACTCCTTTAACCTCAAACTATACACTATTGACCTCACCCCATTCCTAAAAGGTCTGTAAGGGGCGTGCATAAATGCACCATCATGCCTCCCATCCCTGTCCTAATGTCCCCATTTAATCGTACCTATTTTCTGTATTCTAAATCATGTTTATACTTATACCTATTATCTTGTAAGTGATTGACAAATCAAATAAATAAATAAATAAATGATAAAGATAGACCTTTTCAATCACAGAGCTTATTTATAAGAAAGATGATAAATCTTACCCATCAAATTTTCACTATCCTTTTAAGACACTATCCTTTTAAGGCAAATCATGTGATAGGCATCTTTATTGGAAATTAGACATTGCCTGATAGAAAAAAATATATTGGCAGAGGAGTAAGTTAGATCCAGTCAGGTTGATCAACACTCAATTTGTGCATCGTGTTACATCATCTAATGGAACATACTCTTGCTACTTTTGTGGTTTACGGAGTCTTTATTGATGTAATCCCTAGCGCTAGTCTTTTAGCAAAATTGACAGGTATTTTGACTGACCACCATCTCCTTTTTCTGATCATAATGCTGCATGAGAACACCTCAATGCAGGTCAGATGTGCACTTTCAAAGGATTTTCTGCTCCAATTCCCATTCAGATAAGGATTAAACAGGAGTATTTTATCTGCCCTCCTTTTCAATCTTTATATGAACCACATAACTCAGGCTCTGAAAAAGCATCAGTTTCAATTCCGAAGCTGGATAGATTTATTATGGGTTTTCCTCTATGCTGATGATATGATTATCCTCTCTACAATGTTGGCTTATATTGTTCAGAGGTAATACTGGATATCAACTACACCAAAACAAAAATAGGCAGTCTTTATCAAAAGGTACATAATCAGATCTCTAGCTGAAAGTTAAATGTTTCCTACATTGAACAAGTTAACACCTTGAAATATCAAGAGTTATGTTTCAATCATCTGCAGTGTACAAGGACAAATTAAAGCCATTCCTAGTAGTCTCACAAGACAGCAGGTGCAATTGTATATTTTTTCTACAAGAAGAGGTAACAGTGATTACTTGCTGCTATTGATATCTTTAAAACTAAAGTAATCAATTTTTTGAGTTATAGTTTGCAAACTTTATTGCTTGTTTCTTCTCACTCAGATTTGTTGCTCTAGATGAGTCAGACATGGTATTCAATTCAATTTGGGCAATCACTTTTTTTTTTTTTTTTTACTTTTATGATGTTAATAGCTTTCTGTGATGCCACCAAGTAGATTTCTCAGTTTCTGTCATATATTAGAAATAAAAACCTGATGAGGCACAATGCACTGAAATAAATACTTACTTCAAGATAACTGCATCATCAGCTATTTATATCTGCATGTCATCAGCGTTTTGACTGATAACCTTTCAAAATTCTCTCATATTATAATAGGCTGCATGCTACAGACTCAGTTAAGTTCAGAATGACAGGAAATTCATTTTCACCTTTTTTGGAATTACTTAGACACAAAACACTTGTCAATCTTCAGTGTTATTCTCTCTTCTTAATGTTATGCTGCTACACTATACAAATCTTTTAATTTTAAATCTTTTTTTTCTCTTTTTCTGATTGTGTCTGCATATTTTGGTTTTCTAATAGAATAAACATTTTTCAACTGCCAGCATTTACAAAAAATGTGATCAAATAATACTCTTGAATGTCAAGGACCAATCCTTAATATGTATATTTTTATCAAGAAAATATAATAAAAATTACCTCTATGAGTAAGGTGTAAAAAACCAAGCATTCGTTTCTCCTTGGTGATTATAGATAATATTCAAGACTACCTCCAAAGAATATTGAAAAACTCAACAGGGATTAGCTTTGATGACTGCTGGACCTACTTGCTACCTTACCTCTCCCTTCCAGTGACATCGTTGTCCTGACTGTGTCTAAAATAGGACACGTTAAGACAAATAGCTAAAAGGAAATAAGCATTATGAATAAAGGCAAATATATGTGTCCCAGGATAATGTTGCAGTGTCCAATCTGGGTTGATCACCAGGACCAGAATTTCTATTCGACACATTTTGGTGAAAGAAAAGTTCCCTGAGGATGGACTCCAGCATGAATCTGAAAGCTGAGAAGACCAAATCTCTGGTCCCAGTAAATTTTATTTTTATTTATTTATTTATTTATTTATTTATTTATTTATTTATTTATTTATTTATTTATTTATTTATTTATTTATTTATTTATTTATTTATTTATTTATTTATTTATTTATTTATTTATTTATTTATTTATTTGATTTGCCAATTGTTTACAAGATAATAAGTATAAATGTATACATAGTTGTGAATACATGAAATGGTTACATATAAGAAAAATAAAAGAATAAGAGAAACAATAGGACAGGGACGTAAATAAACCATGTTGGATGCTAAAATAAGCATTTGCTAAAATATTGATCTTATAAAGTGCTATGACTATTCACCAAGCATATTAAGTGCAATTCTTTCTTGTGCATGAAGTCTAAATGAGCATGGGTGTGTCATCCATCCAATGAGATGTCAAGCTTGGGAGTCAGAAAAGAATTTGGGAATAAGGTCTGGCAGGAACATTAGCCCTATGGCAGGCAGAGGATGATATGGTGGGAATCTGAGGAAAGGGGGAACTTAGGGACATCAGGAATTCTGAGTAATCCCAATATCCAGACCTCAGAGTTCATCTCCCATGCTTGATAATCATAACCTTGGTGGCCCTGGACTCTACCCCTGGGCAACTAACTCACATAATAAATCTGTTCTCACTCATGATTTGATTGTCATGGGACAGAAAATATTGTTTGTATGTGCCCAGAAAGACCCAGACAGAAGAGTTTCCCTGTTTAAAATAGGCCATCCTGGGTTTTGGTTTGTCACCAGTCAAGAATCCAGTGGAGAGGAAGGGGAATAGCTATTATAATCTGCTACTTGTTATGGGCCCTCAGAAGTTCTGCTCTGTGGATAAGCAAGAGTGAACCTTTCTAGGGGACAGTTGCTGGCACAGTAGTTAGAATGAAGTATTGCAGGCTTAATTCTGCTGACTGTCAGCTGCCAGCAGTTTGGCAGTTCGATTCTCATGGGCTGTATATATATTTATACAACTCATGGCCTAGTCACCTCTTGAATGGATTACTGTAATATACTGTACACAGGACTGCCCTTGAAAACTACTTAAAAGCTCTAACTAATCCTGAATGTGACAGAATAGAGTGTTGGACATTATGTTATTGTACTAGTGATATCCCTGTTGGGGTAAAACATTGATCTTTATAAATATTATTGCTATAATGGATTTTGAATTGGACAGCAGAAGCAGCAGGCAAACTGAAATTATTTAGTAAACTGCATTGAAATGAGGTTCTTGTGTTTTCTATACTGTGAAAGGAGTTTCAATCCTGCCATATTTCATGTTTTGGAGGGGAAAGCTGATTATTTCCCCATAAACATGCACTGTTTCTTGGGAAGGGAAATAAAGTTGGAGGAATGTACCAATCACTTTCCTTCATTTGCCTCATATGAAATCAAGAAAGATGGCACCAGTTGCTGATTTTGTTCGTGCAAGTAGAATAGAAAGTGCCAATAAAGACAGGAGCATTATGCTGACATATTCTGCAGACTCAAGAATTGGAGGATAATTCCTTAATGTTGTTATCTGCTCCCCATCAGTCAAAATATAAAAGCAGAAAGTTAAACTGCCTCTTAGTCATAGAGTATCAAGAAATGCATGAAGGCTAGATGTTTACATGTTGCATCTTTGTTCTGAGTCTAGAAATGTCTGCTATGTTGCTATTCTAGATTCCTCTTAGATATAAAACTGTTTTTTTCCAATGGAGTGTCCATTTTGATATTGTTGTTGCTGTTGTTGTGTCAGAAATCAATTGCCAGACTATCTGTTCAGAATATGTTTAAAATTTCCAGAGTATTCCTAAAAAGAAGGCATTTGTAACACAAAAGCAGAGCTTATCATGAATTCTTTAGTTACTGTGCAAAACTAGCTTTGCCACTGAAATAACAGTCCTGCCTAAAGAGAATTGACTGGTGGCTCAGCTTTTGGCCTTGTTAATATTCAGGAAAATGTTTCTTCAAAATTTCTAGTAGAAGTTTTGCAGATGTCTTGCCTGTTGCTACCAAAACACTTGGGTCAGATACATATTTAATTAACTGTATCCATTATTTTCTTGATTTCTAGTATGTAATTAAACACTAATCTCTTTGGGACATCCATTATATGAAAACTCCCTAGAGGTGCCTGCTGTTGCTGTTAATGACAAACTGGAGGAAAAAAGAATGCTTGTACAATAATTTTGCTATGGAATATTTCTGTCCTCAAGTTATACATCCTGTTGTTTTTAATAACACCACAATAATTAATACTACTGCACATTTCAAACTAATATTAACATTACTAAAAATGTTTATAATACGATACCATGAATATTTAGAGAAGATCATATTGGAGTTCAAATTTTTTTAGAAATCTGCTAGTGTTTTTTTAAGGCAGCCATAATGGTCTAAATGAAGCTCAAGCTGCTTTTTTGTATATTGCATTGTGTCTCACATTTTTTTTTAAAAAAAAAGCAGAGCTACAATGGCACTGTTATGGCTGCCATCTTGATTTTTTAAATCAAACCTATGTTTTTAATACATATTTATAAAGATTCTTGAAAATCTCCTAGCCCTTCATTTGGGTATATTTACTGAGTACAATAAAACTGTAAGTAAATGAAGCTTACAATGTAGGATAGACAACATAAATCAAGTAAATTTGTGGTTAATTGTACACATGTGTGGAACTAATTGAACACATGTGTGGAACTAAGCTCAACTATCCATGTAAACTCTTTGGGATTCATGAATCCTAAAAATTCTCATGTTCTCTTTCTATTTTCTTTTTCTTTTAGGAGGTATGTTTTTTTAAAAAAAACTTTTTTCTGTGGGTTCAAGTGAATAAAAATGGCTACAACTGTACATTACAAAAAGACATTTGGCACAAGGCTAGTCAAGACTTTCTTTCCCTTCTCTTTAGTGAGACATTAACTCAGCAGGCAATGCAACATTTTACTTCAAGATATTATTTGTTGCTGCTATCACCTCTTATTAGATTATTTTATTAGATAATTTTGTATTATTTTCTTGTTTTTCTTAAATGCTTTTAATTTTGTAAGCTTTAATTCTTGTTTGCTGCACTGAGTGGAACACATACACTAGAGACGTAGGATATAATGTTTTCACTAAATAGATAACTTGCACTAAATAAAGGAATTTAAATGCAAGAGCAAGAATATGGTTCTTAAACTTTTCATACAATAAGGGAAAGCAGCAGGGAAGTCCACAACAATGACCATTTGCAATCTTCTCTGTTGGCTTCTCCAGAATGTCAACAGGTTGCAAAAAGAGAAGTTGCAAGGGGAGAGCTGAGTTATTCTGCAACTGCAGGAACAGAGCTGAAAATGTTCAGGATTTCAACTTTGTTCCTGCAACTTGTGGAAGCATTCCCCCTCCATGCACATAGATTGCTGCAATCTTTTGGCAAGTTACATGAATGTGTCAGAATGAAAAGGCTGCCTGCTGGGAGGATTTCAGCTTCATCAGGTAGCTCTTTTACTTTGTCTGCTTAATGACTGTTCCAAGATTGTGGCCATTGAGTGAAACAATTATTTTTAAACAACTTGCATTGCAATCAATTCACTCAACAACTGAGATCCTGATTCCAATTGTGGTTAAAGCAAGGAGTAACTATAGACATTTCTTTTCATTTTCTTTATTGTGTAGTTTTTTTCTCCTTTTTCCTTTTTCTTTTTCCATGTGCTTTCTATTCTTTTTTCTATTCTACTTTCTTTCTCTAAGTTTAGTTTTTAACTAATTCTTAATAAAAGTTATATTTAAAAAAATCAACTTTAATTGCCAATCACATTCATTATTTCAATTGAACTGATAATTAAAATCAGATTTTGCCTTATTCAGGCAGACTTTACATCACCATCCATGAAAAGTAGGCATGTGTAGGCACACAAGCAGAAATACATAAGATAATGCTTTTCACCATGCAGATTTCCGGAAACAAAAATAAATTACATAAAATTCTGTTACTATATATAAAATTGCTTATGAATTACATCTAATATTAGTTAAATAATATTTGAGCATGAAAAATGGGTTTTGAGCCTTTAGAATAGATTTTAAGCATTTGAATTTTACGATTGATAATTCATAGTGATTTATAAAATAGTTTTTCTGGCTTGGCAGAAAGTTAATTAATGCATTTCGATTAAATTAAAACCTTTGTAAATATTTAGCATGTTTTGCACTCTGTGCCTTTGCCTTCAATCTGTTCTAGATAATATAGACAGATTAAATCTAGAAACTGAATTCAGAGAGTCACACTAAGCTCCTTTTTTAGTTTCCTAAATTTGTCTTGCCAATACTTCTCCACTTTTTTTCAAATGTATTGTGTCTCCTCCTTGTTGCATTCTTTCAAACTGTAAGTTTTTCTTAATTGGCAAGTTTACATTTGAATTTTTTAAGTTGCATGACCCCGTGTTCCTCATTCAGCAGTGTCAGGAAACAGAAATGTCACTGTTGATTAGTGGGTCTGATCCTCGGGCTCCTCTTTTTCATACAGTTGGCAGACTTGTTCTGTACATACTTCAGCTGCAGGGTCAGCCTTAGGGGAACTCTAAACAAGTGTCCACCTGGGACACCAACTGGAAGGGGCACAAGAAGAGGCAAGTGTTCTTTCAGCTCATTTGTCTCCTACCAAAAGTCACTTCTATTCCTTTAAATGTAAATATCTGCCAGTGCTGCCCACACAGTTTTGTGCCTCTGGCTTATAACACATGGCACATTAGTGATGTTAACATCACTCCTAAGCATTGTGACATGGAGAGGTTTGCCTGTTAATGCTTTTCCTCTGAACTGGAGTGTTAAAGCTTCATTTTTGACTCCAAAAATCTGTTATACCTCCACTAACCCTGTTTGGTTTGCTGTTATCTCTTCTTGCTTCAGGCACAATGAAACTATAAAGATGGCCTGGAAAAACTGTGTAGATCACTTATACACAGAATGTGTATGGTGCAGTGGGAAAGAGAAACACAAAGAGAAATGAGTATACAGGGATAGTGTTCAACCTTATTTGGAATCTTGGATTTGTCTGTCTTTAATGTACATATTGACCTACAGTACAACAATATGGATAGAAATGGTGTGTGTGTGTGTGTGTGTGTGTGTGTGTGTGTGTGTGTGTGTATGAGGGGGTAGGGAGAGGGGAGAAAGAGAGAGGGGGGAAAAGAGGGAGAGGGACAGAGAGAGAAGTGTTTTGGTTTTATTCTATACTAAGGGGGATAAAGTTATATTTTTAGGTAAGTTTCAGATAGCCGCATTACATATGTTTCAGGACTTTAAATCTCACAGCTTCTATGAGGCTAATAAAATAATAAACTAAATAACAACTAAGTGTAATGAATAATTAAGGAGTTGAAAAGAAGGAACAGTAAACAACAATTTAAATCAGTTGGAAGTAAAAATATTAGGGTCTCTTTTGCTTGGAATGTTGACAATATACAGTAGAAGATATTATTAAACAAACAATTTTTTCTTTGCCATCCATTTAATTCTGACATCAAAGAATAATACTTAGTAATACTGGTGGTCAAAATCTAACATACTTATATAAGAAAAGAAAATTGGACAATTCAAGGCTTTTCTTGATAACTATATAGATGCTTCATATGTATGTATGTTTATGCCACAGTGTTTACTAGTAATCATAATACCTTCAGTGGTTTTAATTTGACTGATAGTTTTTATCACTTTGTATTGTACTGTATTATAATTTATTATTGCACTTTTGAGCATTTGTATTTTTATTATGTCTTACATTTTTTTAATAAAGTTTTATTGAGTTTTAACAAAACAAATAAAACATCCTATTTGAGTACAGCATGGTTCCAGGTTATCACATTTCCATACAGACACAATTTCATATGCATATTCATCTTATGTATTCAACTTCATATCTTATTACTCTTTTTCCAACTTCTCACTATTTCTCCCTTTACTTCTCTTAATTTTCTTTTATGATTACCTCATTTTCTTCTTATTCAATTATATTTCTTTTACCTAAATTTCTATATCTTTTTATTCATTATACTTATACTTTCGTCTGTCTTGTTTGCAATTTCATTATGTTCTCTTCCAACATTCTTAAAAAGCAAAATTCCCTCTAGGATTGCCAATCGAAGTGCAACACATTTAAGTCTTATTGTTATTATCATATGAAATATCATTAAACATTAAATTTGTGCATTCTAAAATTATAACATTCAAATTTCTAATATCTATTTTATGTCATGTAGATCTCGTCATTCAGACTCTGCTTGGTACTTCCTTTTGAAAATGTAAAAAGAAAAATTCTAAAAACATAGCAAAAACAATATATATATATTAAAACATTAGTAAACAAAATAGTTATTCAAAATCATTCTAGTACTGATATGAACCTTGTAAATCTTTCACGTTTCTTTTCAATATCTATCAATCTTTGAGAACAATTGAAATATTTCCCTCCCTTCTTCATTATTACTTAACTGTTAATAAGCATACCATTGGATAGTCATACAGTTTTATCTTATAAATTATTTACTATTAATAAGCAAAATAATTATTCAAATTCATTCTAATAACTGGTATAAATTTCCTTATAAATCTTTCACATTTCTTTTCAATATTTTATCAATCTTTAGAAACAATTGCAATGTTTCCCTCTCTTATTATTGCATTAATTATAAATAAACATACCATTACATAACAATACAGTTTTATCTCATAGATTATTTACTTATTTCATTTCTAACTCATTACAGTATTCTACTGTCACAACACTATCTTTTGTACCTTTGCAGAATCCTCACTTTTAACTTAATTTAACCATTGTCTCTGTGTTTTCTAGCTGAGCAAATACCTTTAATCCTAGTACATTTCCCCTTTTTCTTTATTTCCTGTTTTTGTCCCTCATAAGTTCTTTCCCTTTCTATCTTTCCCCCCTTTTTCTCATCCCCTTTTTTATACCCTTCTCTCTCTAATTTTCCCTTCTGTAGTTTTCTTTTCTGCTTCTCCTTGCTGTTATACTTCTTTTTCAGACTATTTTTCTTTTTGGCTGTTCCCTTTGATCTCAAACTTTTAACTCCTTTCCCCCTTTTTCCCCTTATTACCACACTTTGCATTATTTGATCATTGAAAATGGCTTCTTCTTTGTCCCACCCTTCTTGTTGCTCTTGAAGCTTTTCCTTTTGCTTTTCATAGTTCAGGATCTCCATTTCAAAAAATTCAAATATGAAGCCAAGGATCTTCCTCCCCTTTCTGCATCTTCTTTCTGTTTTTTAAAACTCATCTTCAATTCCTCCAGGAGTGATGGCATTTTAAACACTTTTGAACAACCACCCGATTGACTTTAAGTAAAAACAGAAAAAGAAAGAAAAAACCAATGCCAAAAACTTTTTTTTTTTAATCACCAAATGATCCCAGACTGTTCCTTCTTGTTTCTTTCATTTACTTTTCCTTTCCGTGGGTTACTGTATCTTTTAATAAGATTTCAGTTACAATGTATCTTTGGGAGTCTTTTCAAAGTTTCACTGTTAATCCTCTTTATTTTTCCATTTTTCCATTATTCCAAGTCCCACCCTTTTGCCTCCACTCTTCTCCTTTTTAGGGCTTTAAAATGACCAATTAAAAAGTCTTTATTCTCCTTTTGACACTTAGATTTCAGCTTAAGGTTGCCTATTAGTGTCAAAATAGAGTAATATAAATTTCTTTCCATACCATTTGGAATTGTAAATATAAAGGTAAAAAGGGGGATTTTAACCTCCTTTTCTCTCTCCTTCACCGCTTAAAGATCTTCTTTCAGAAGTATCCCTCTGGGTACTTTTAGATTCAGGGTTCCTTGCTTAGAAGTTCTCTGTTGTTTAGCCCGGTCTGTCCTCTTTGTCTTCCTTCTGCACAATCTTATCCAGTTGGGTTCTTCTTTGAGGTGGCCATTTCTGACCACTGCTGCAACCGCCTTCGGGGAAGGGAGTTTAGACCAGCCAAGGAGGAGAGATGTGGCTCCCCCCTCTTCACAACCTCTACAGGATGGCTTCAGCCCCGAATCCAAAGGATAGGGGTGATCCAGCGGCGAGCACAGATCGAAACTGCGCATGATCGCGGATTTCAGTCTGAAGAGACCCAAACCGGAACTATTATGTCTTACATTTTTGATAAAGTGGAAAGTGATGTGTAAATTCTTTAATAAATAAAATAGTAACATGAATCTTTTTCAGCCACAACAATCATAACTTAACTTGGCTTAACAAGATTCTAAATTTCACCATGTGTTAAATTCCATAAAAGATCATCAGCAAGATATTATTTGTGCTTAAACTATCATAAAGAAGTTGCTTATGAAGGAATATTCTTTGACAATAATTTCTACATACCTAAAAGAGCAAATGAATTATTTTATCCCTCTGCTATGTAAATTAGATACAAGAGTTACATATAATCTTTATACTGGAGGGTATTCCAGCTAAGAGGTATATTGATGTAAATTAATGAAAGAGATACTTAGCAAGATAAGACTAATGTTTCTCAACTATGGTAACTTCAAATTCACCAGCCAGCATCCTTGCCAAGTTGAGAAACACTAGATTAAAATGTTTAAGACATCAGAATGTGAAGGCAGAAATAGATTCAGAAGTAACTGGCCATGCTGGTAACAACTGAGCTTGTGAAAAACTGACAGAGAAGCAACCTGTTTGCATGGTTATATCCTCTGTTTTAAACAACAAAAGAAGACAACTTAATGTAGACACCAGTAATTATATTAGAAATAAGCAATGCTGGTCAGAATCAAGTTATAAAATGTTGCTTGAGGGAAAATACAGTAAATGGAAAACATTTGTGCTCTTTGTAAAGATAACAAGCAGAAGAGAGTACTTATTTATGCCACATGTGCTAATCAAACCTCTGAAAACCTGTGAAAAGTATGGGCAGAGATAAAGGACTAACTGCTTATTCAACGTTGATCACTGTTTGGAACGGATATGGAAACAAAGCAACCTACTTCACCTCTTGTTATCTGATGCAGAACCAATATTCCCTTTCAAGATTCAGTGTCTAATCAGAGTCTGATTCATTTGATTGATGTTCCGTGGGATGGTGTTTAAAAAAAGAGAGAGTGGAAAGGAAGTTAAGCTGTAAAGAACAGCACACATTTGACTTCCAATATTTAATAAGTTGGGCTTCAGGGCTGTATATCATCTTTTAAAAATAAAGCAAGAAGGAATAAATGAAAAATTCTCATTAAAGGGTTAGCCATGTAGCAATGAATGCTGCTTGTATAGGAAGGTAATATAGAATGCAGTATTATATTTTTACTAGCAACAATATCTTATAAAATAGTTAATGTGATACTAAGATAGTTGACCACAAACTGTTTAGATAAAAGTCACCATAACCTTATGTCTACTAAAAATGCAATGTTATCTGGTGGATAAAATGTATCTCTAAAAATGTATTGACAATTTGTCATTAAAGATGCAAAGCTAACTATTAGAAAGCTATTTCTAATAACAGCTTTATTAAAAAGAAAAATGCTATTAACTCAGGCATTCTGGCTGAATTCCATAACTTTTTTATTAGGACTTAATTTTGAACTAGAAAAATTAGTTACACACATACTTCTCATAAGTATCTAATTGAACTTCTAAAAAAGGCTTCTACAGAAGTAATGCTGTTACTAGCAACTAAACCTTACTTGATGCAAAGGAAACTTATGATAATTTTTTCAAAAAATATTTGCCTTTCACTTTTTACTAAACATGACCCAAAAGGAAATTAATGAGCAGCTAGAGAATCTACCATTTTATAATCAATTTGTAAATAGTACATTTGTAAATACTTTGTAGTTCTGTATATTACAAAGTTTTATAAAGATAACTGTGCTGTTTAAATTCCTGCTTTCCTTTTTTCATAATTAGAATTCTCATTATTTTTATCTCTACACAAATTGGAACTGGGCATTTCAAATTGAAGGAAATCTCCCAGTAAAGAAACATCCTTTGACATACTTTTACAAGAGGATTACCTCCCCTAAATTAGGATACAGCGCTATCCTGATCAAAAACAACCTTGGTCTTATTATGCAACTATTCTGTGAGCCACTATCTTAGAAACTATAGACAACCAGCCATCTACATACAGATTGAGGGCCTCTGCTGTAAAGTTATTCCTATAAACAGTTCAAACTATTTATACAGTTTATGTCTTTATTAAAAATGGATATTGAACAATTGACTGAATTTTTTTGTTCCTATATTGGCATTGCTGTGTGGATTAACCCTTCGTATCATAAGGGCTTGCAAAGATTTCAGACAACTAACTGTGTTGGCTCATTGTCTGGCTGTAGCAGTCAACTGTGGAAAATCCATAAAACTGCTTACAGCAAAGCTGGAATGGAATAAGGCCTTTGCTACACCTTTATTTCAAACAACAGCCAATGAAGTTCAGATTATTGTGACATGCTCTAAATGGGAGGATGCCCTTGAAAATCACCAAGAAATTGAAGTGCATTCAGAATGCAACAGCCAGACTTCTGTTGGATGATTCTGATTAAGAGTATGTAATGTGTGCTAAGCTGTAACTGATTCCCAATAGAATTCTAAGTTAAATTCAAGATGCTTGTTATTTTATATAAATCCATAAATGGTTTGATCCCATCTAATAATTATCTATTTGTTTGTTTGCTTTAATTACAACTCTAGGCAGATAGCAGAGTATAGAGAATTAGGATGAAGACAAATAACAATAAACAATAACAAAAACATTGGAGAAACAAGAAAAACCTGTTGCATGGATTAAACATAGATCAGAAAGCCGGTCAGAAACCATCCTACTCAGTGTACTGGAAAAGGCTTTAAGGCTTCTTGAAAATAACAGGTTTGGGTTACATGAATTTCAAGAGTAATGTGTTCCAAATGATGGGGACAGTCATAGAGAAACTTGTATTCAAGATTTTTTCAGTACATTGCATTTCAGGAGCTACAGTCTTTAACTGGAAGCTGACTGTATGTGCTGGCCTTAAAGGACAACCTAAAGACTTAGCTAATTATGGGAGTAGCATCCATTCTAAGAACTTTAAAAAAAAATTCCACTGGTACCCTAGAGAGAGAGAATATTGGCTTTTCCCATAATAGCTTTCAGACTTAGTTTGTGTTTTGGACTTTTTCAATACTGACTTTATTTTTTTATTTTTTTATTTCATGAAATTTTCTATGGCTTCTCATTCTAGTAGACTCCGGGAAGCTTACAAAATCCAACACAAGTAAAAGAGTTAAAATATAAACAAAATAAAACTAAATTAAATACAATGAAATGCATCCACAATATTACAGATATGCTAGGAGTAACCTCAAACATGTTAACTCCAGATCTTTGAACAAAGCCAGGTTTTAAGCTTTCTGAATTTCAGAAAAGGGAGATGCTGTTCCAAATCATACTGCTCAGACAGAAACAATTGAAGATAGGTCATCGCCTAAATCACTAGGCCTTATCTATCAATGTCATGAGAAACTGTGTGAAGACCAGCACCTTGAATTACAGTCATTGTAATCAATCCATCTTGCATAGCAGAGGTGAAACATGGGCATAGTGACTTTTACTGCTGTATTTGAACCTATTGTTGCTTTCAGATGATCTTCAAGGTCAGCCCCATGTAAATCACATTACAGCAGTCCACTTGTGAGGTAACCAGGATGTTAGCGACCATTTGAAGGACTCCTAATCAAGGAAAGAGCACAACTGGCACACAGATAAACATGTGCAACTTTTATAATCTGGAGCAGAGATTATCTTAATGTTTTTAGATTCCTCTGCATGATGGATTGGTTTAGATCATTCAAATGGAAGTAAGAGTCACCTGAAATAACTGTAAACATCTATTAGTTCCTGTCTGCTTTAATTATCATTAATACTATATTTATGTCCACAACATAGAATGATCTTTCAAAATCAGGACTATTTAGCTACTTCTAAGAACTAGTTGTAGAGAACAGTTTTAGTAATTATGTTTGGTCAATCTATCTGCATATTCTTTATAGAAAGGACACTGGATATAGTTTTGTGTGCTATGTATTTCAGATCATTTGGGTTTTAAAGAATTGGACTTTAACTATATTGATTTCCATCTTATTCTGTTATTTGCTAGTCAGATGCATAGCTGTTTCAACATCTTCTCTCAATCACTTAAGACAGTCTTCCTAATCTTAACTGATGGACCCAATTGTAAAGGTAAGATAACTCTCTATGATTAAGAAGAAGTTTAATATAATTAATCAAACTATAAATAACCTTAAAGGACTCTTCTACACAGTGCTGTTCTTAACATATGCTTTATTAAGTAGAGTTTATAAATTATACAACCTTTCTCTTCAATTTGCAGCATTTCTATTCCACAGTAAAAAGCCATATTTCAAACAATAATGCCAAACCAATAAAAAGAGTCATCCAAACAGAAGGCACTATATCTTCCATAGATATTGCATTTAACTTCTCTTTACCACTGTAAATTTTAATTGCCTTGAAAATGTTCAAAAATGCAGATATTCCACTGTCTATTTTCTAGCTTTGGATTATCTTCCCATGGAATATTTTAAATAGCTTGAAAATGCTGTTTGTCTTTTCAAAGTGATAACATCTTCTTAAAATATTTGTCTGTTAACCTTTGGGTATATACAAATAAAAATATACTATTTTCAAAATGATAACACAACTTCTGCATAGTCTAGTTCTTTGCACACATGTTTTGCGTAGGTTTGATTTTACTTGGTTTAGCAAGAGTGCATTTTAATTTGCACTGATTATGTTGCTTAAAAGAGAGAAGCTGCCAGTTGAAGCATTTGTTACTGCTGACTATATTTCCTTTGAAATCCTACCTATGTAATAGACTAAATTATCTGCCACTTAGTGCCAGTCTGGAGGCACTCAGGGCTGCTATATTGGCACAGCATGTTCGTAAACATTCTGACGCTGACAGAACAAGAGCTAATTATGGAAATGTTAATAATGCATTAACTATGGATGGCTAGATAGGTGGGTGAAATGAAAAGTTGAGTTTTCTTGTGCATAAGATTCTCTTATGTAAAGCCTAGGAAATGGCATGTTGGGTATGAAATAGGGGATAATTTTACATCAGGACTGTCTAGTTCCTCAACATTCAAGGAAATTTAAAAAAAGAAAAAAGAAAGGGCTGTAGACAGGATTCCTATGCAGGGCAACAAATCTACACACTATAAGCTGTTCAGATCAAAAGGGAAGAAAAGTGTTCTTGTGAAAAAAGAGCAGAATTGCCTGTACAGAAAGCCTGCTTTCATAGATTTCACCCACTCTGTTTTTGATACTGCTTCCATACTCAGTAAGGCCAGCAGTACAAAGGTCAGCTACATAAAGGAGCTTAGGAAGCATAATGAATGTGACACTTGCTTAAAATACAGAGAACATAATACATATAAAACCACTTAGAGTCACTATATATCAATTTCTGAATTCCTTTGTTCTCATGCTGCATACAAATCACCCTAAAAATATTCCAACTTATTTTTCTTTAAATAATGAATGAAATGTTGCATCTACCTAAGCATACATTATGGCGTGCAATTTTCTTGCTAAAGGTTTCATCTATCTACTACTTTTTAAAAACTTAATGAATAAGCAAGTTTCATCTTTATAACAAGTCAAGTCAATTAGTGCTTAAAATTAAAAAGTGGAATGTAGTTACTTTGTACTAATGGATAACCTTTTGAATTGAAAAGGATCAAAATGTGAAGAAGCCAATCAGGTTGTCCTAGATATCTGTCAAAAAGGAAGATAAAAGACTGATAAAAATGTAAATATCCTATTGCCGGTTTTAACATTTCCATAGCTTTGCTGTGATTTATCTAATTGAACGCACTCTTGAAAATAAACCTCTCAGACATACTAGTCACTCAAATTATATCGTTCAACATTGGCCTGTCTAACCGATTACAGCCTACTAAAGACAACAGGTGGTCTGCAGGAGGAGGAAAATCCTTAGCAACAAATATTTTTATACCTATAGATACTGCTGAAGAATTTAGATTTTTCTTCTCCTGCTATGGGCTAATTGTAAAAGTGTACACTACATTATCTCTTAAGTCTGCTTCATTAAGTCTGTAGCAAGTAGATGAAGGCAGTTGATATCATTTCTGGAATAATGTCTTTAAAACTGGATCCAGTATACAACTCATCTTGGCTTTAGTAAATGTACTACCCTAATTAACAGAGTTCAACTCTGTCTAAAATATCAAACTTATTTTTCTTAATTTGAAATTATAAGAGAATTCTGTTTTTTCTTTCTGATTTTCCAAGTAAGAGCTAGGCTAAAAGTAGAAATTTTGTTGTGTTCTGTTATTTATTATTTTTATTTCTGGCTAACCCAAAGTGTGACTGGATCCCTCTATTTTTTTAATATTTTATTTTTAAAAAACAAAAATACAAATCTCTATTCACATGAACAGTGTTCATGTCATTATTGATACGTACATCTCCTTTTGTACATAAACATCAAATTTTATTTCTATCCTCCACCCATTTGTACCAACTATCCCAAACCCTGTAATAGTCCAAATCATCTTTGCCTCTTAATTCCATTGTGAATTTATCCAGTTCCGCACAATCCATTATTTTTTGTGTCTTCTTCAGATGATATCTTTTCCTTCTTCCATTCCTGTTTGAAGGCTATTCTTGCCGCTGTTATGATATGTATAATGATGTATCGGATGACCTTGCTCAATTTTTCCTTAATTATTCCTGATAATAATATTTCCGGTTCGAGTTCTAATTTGTGTTCTGTAATTTCTAATAACCATCTTTGTACCCTCATCCAATATTTTTAACCTCTGGACACTGCCACCACATATGGAAGAATGTTCCTTCTTTATATTTACATTTCCAACATTCTGCTTTGGTGTTTGGATACATTTTGGCCAGTCTTGCCATCTACAAAACATTTTATATTGATTTTCTTTAAATGCTGTTGACAATGTCAATTTACAGTTATCCGTACACATTTTCCCAATCCTTTAAATTTATATTATTCCCTACATTTTTTGCCCAGGCAATCATTGATCCCTTTACTATTTCCTTTTCTAATTCCACTTCCAACAAATAGTTATACATTCTTGTTATAAATTTTATCTCCTTGCCTGTCAAAATTTGGTCTGGTTGTTGTAAGTCCTTTTCTATCCCTTGTTCTTCTAAGTCTTTCCTAAATTTTTATCTGAATTTGTAAGTATGACAATCAGTCTATAATTATATCTTGTTCTGTTAATTTATCAATCATTTTTAGATCCCTCTATTTTTGATTGTTTAAAAGGAACTTGCCATACTGATGCCATAATTTCCAAAGAAATGAAATTTAATCCCTTGATCTCATATTTATATTATCTCTGAAGGAGAAGAGAGCCCTCAGTAACTCACCTTCTTCATTTCTGAAAATGTTAAAATTTTAGAATGGAGGACAGTGATGGTGAGGCAGAATTTTAGTGGCAATGTGATTTATAACTTCGAACAGGCCACTTTTTATCCTCCATATCCTGCATTTTATTTTAGACTTAAAAAATTAAGCAAGCTGTTTCATATCTGGCATACTAGCAATAAATAAAGTACTGAATACATTTGTGCATGTGATGCGTGTGTGTGTGTGTGTGTGTGAGAGAGAGAGAGAGAGAGAGAGAGAGAGAGACAGAGAGTCCTTGAATATATCTCAATGAGCTCATATCAAGGTTGTCCTAAAAATCATTATGCCCCTGTCATAATCATGTGCTTGTCATTATATTTTTGTCATTATTATTCCCTGAACTCTGAAAGTCAGGGAGGGAGGGAGATTGACATTATGACATTTTATTATTCACAACGTAATTTACTTTCTGGGACAGATACACTGGAAAGAACACAACCCATCATTTAACTTCTAAAAGATTCATGTTCATCCCTGTGACGTGAGCCTTAAAAAGTAGAAACCCATTAGACTGTGGAGTGAACAGGCAGAACCCAATGGACTAAAAACAAAAGAACATTAACAAAAGGCTAGTTTAAAATTATAGTAATATATGGCTTCTCAATATTTATGGAATATTTACCCCTAAAATAATGTGGAGATTTAGAATAACATTCAAAATGGTAAGAATGAATAAGAATGAATACACACATACATATACACACAATGACTCCTTCTTTGTAAGATAAATGCTGTTCTTATTTTTTTAAAAAAAATTATGTATTATACTTTTCCCAACCATCACAACCTTTATTTTTTAATTAATACAATGCTATTGCTCTCCCCCAGTCTTTAATTATATTTATTAAAACAATGCACATAGAAACAAAATACACATATACAGTTTCCTATAATAAACTCCCAATTTTCTATAACTTCTTGATGAGCTAATTGCTTTTATGAAATTGTTTAGATATATGTATAGGAGAAGAATGAACTGAAAACTATTTTAAAAAATCTATACTAGAGAATATAGGTTTTTTTTTTTTAAGCAGCCAAGTAAACTAGAAGGCCAGGGCTAATTTAGTTACTATAGAAATATACAGAATGTCCTGCCTAGGAACAAAAACTTCAATATTTGAAATACCTCTACACATTTCTATCTACAAACTATATAATCTTCTGTAATGGTGCTTTTTTAACTTTCCTAACCAAAATTCTTCCTGTTCCATACTTAGAACATAGAAAAATCCACCAACCTCTCTTGCTACCACTACACTCTTCAAATTTAGGTTAGTTTAACTCATCTTCTTTAGGCAGAATTACAGTTGTTTGAAGAAAGCTGTCATATACCCATATATGTAAACATCCTACACACAGAGACACAGATGCAAAGCAATATTCTCAGTGTCATTTTTCATGCAGTTCAGAATAGAATAGAATAGAGTAGAGTAGAGTAGAGTAGAGTAGAGTAGAGTAGAGTAGAATAGAATAGAATAGAATAGAATAGAATAGAATAGAATAGAATAGAATAGAATAGAATAGAATAGAATAGAATAGAATTCTTTATTGGCCAAGTGTGATTGGACACACAAGGAATTTGTCTTGGTGTGAATACTCTCAGAATACTCTCAGTATACATAAAAGAAAAGATACATTCATCAGGAGTCGAGAATCATAAGGTATGACACTTAATGATAGACATAGGGTACAATAGCAATCAATCATACTAGAAAACAGTCAATATAAATCGTAAGTAAACAAGCAACAAAGTTACAGTCATACAGTCACAAGTAGGAGGGGATGGGTGATAAGGAGTGATGACAAGATTAACAGTAATAGCAGTGCAGACTTTGTAATAGTTGAACAGGGTTGAGGGAATTATTTGTTTAGCAGAGTGATGGCTTTCAGGAAAAAAACTGTTCTTGAGTCTAGTTGTTCTGGTGTGCAATGTTCTATAGCGTCGTTTTGAGGGAAGGAGTTGAAACAGTTTATGTCCAGGATGTGAGGGGTCTATAAATATTTTCACAGCCCTCTTTTTGACGTGTGCAGTATACAGGTCCTTGATTGAAGGCAGGTTGGTAGTAATTGTTTTTTCTGCAGTCCTAATTACTCTCTGAAGTCTGTATCTGTCCTGTTGGGTTGCAGAACCCAACCAGACAGTTATAGAAGTGCAGATGACAGACTCAATCATTCCTCTGTAGAACCGGATCAGCAGCTCCTTGGGCAGTTTGAGCTTCCTGAGTTGGCGCAGAAAAACATTCTTTGTTGTGCTTTTTTGATGACATTTTTAATGTTAGGTGTCCATTTTAGGTCATGTGATATAGTAGAACCTAGAAATTTGAAAGTTTCTACTGTTGATACGGTTTTGTCTAGTATTGTAAGAGGTGATAGTATGGGAGGGTTTCTTCTAAAGTCTACCATTTCTACGGTTTTGAGTGTGTTCAGTTCCAGATTGTTCCGGTTATACCACGAGGCAAGTTGTATAACTCCTGTCTGTATGCGGATTCATCGTTGTCTCAAATGAGACCAATTACTGTTGTGTCATCAGCAAACTTCAGTATTTTAATAGATGGATCGTTTGAGATGCAGTCAATGGTATATAGGGAGAAGAGAAGTGGAGAAAGCACACAGCCTTGGAGAGGGGCTGTTCTGATTGTACAGGTATCGGATGTGATTCTGCCTAGCTTTACCTGCTGCTTCCTGTCTGTTAGGAAGCTTATGATCCACTTACAAGTGTGTTCAGGTACCACTAGTTGGTTTAATTTACTTAGAAGAGTGTCTGGAATGATGGTATTGAATGCTGAACTGAAGTCTACAAAGAGGACCCTTGTGTATGTATTTGGAGGTTCAAGGTGTTGTAGGATATAATGCAGACCCATGTTAACAGCATTATCTGTTGATTTATTTGCTCGGTATGCATACTGCATGGGATCCAACAGTGGATCTGTGATGGTTTTCAGATGGGACAGCACAAGCCTTTCAAATATTTTCATAACTACAGATGTTAGAGCAACTGGTTGGTAGTCATTCAGTTCCTTGATGGAGGGCTTATTTGGCACTGGGATGATAATAGAGCGTGTGAAGCAGGAAAGAACATAGCACTTCTCTAGTGATCTATTGAAGATTTGGGTGAAGATGGGGGCCAATTGGTCAGCACAGACTTTTAAGCAAGGAGTTATCTTGTCTGGCCCTGGTGTTTTTCCTGGCTTTTGTCTGTGTAATAGATCTTGCACTTTTTTTTCTGTGATCATCAGAGGTTGTGAACCCAATGGATTGGGGCCAGTTGTAGGAGGCTTGGCTGTTGTTGGTGTGTTTGAGATGTGGGTTGTGGAGATAGATGGCTGTAGTTTCCTTTCAAACCTGCAGTAAAACACATTCAGGTCATCTGCTAGTTGTTGATTTCCTTCTGCCTGGGCGGAGGTTTGCTGAACCCAGTGATGTTTTTAAGAGTTTTCCACATGTTTGCTGGTTCATTTGTTGAGAACTGATTCCTTAACTTTTCAGAGTATTTTCTTTTTGCTGCTCTGTTCTCTCTTGTTAATATGTTTCTGGCCTGGTTGTATAGCATTCTGTCACCTTTTCCTCTTTGGAATGATGTAGCTGCTTAAGTTTAGCTGTGTTCATGGAGTAAACATTCTGGAATATCATAAAGGCTCTATATTGTTGCACCTGCAACAAACATGATGGTGCATAGAAAGAATTTTTAAAAAAATCCAAACAATATACTTGTAGTTAATCAATGAGTCACGGGGCTTTTTTGAACAGAATCTCTATTAGGAATAATGGTCACGATATTAGGAAAATGTATAGCTTTTCTAGCTTCAGAATATAATTTTTCTTCATAGTTAACATCTGTGTTTCAAGAGTATTTTCCAGGACCAAAAGGATATCACTCCTCTAAGCTACTCTAAGATAAGGAGGTATTTAAAAATAGAGTTCCATGACCCAGGGGTCATTAATTGATTTCTAGACCAAAAATGAACACATGAATAACCGCTTTGATTTTCTCTATCATCACAAAAATACCTTTCCCACATAACGAATATACTAATGGGAAAGTTTTAAAGATGTTTCTATCAGCCTTTCTACCTCAAACTATTTCAGCTATGGAGAAATCATGAGGTACAGTTCACTAATATACCCTGTATTAATGCGTTGACCTTGGCTGACTTTCAGCTCCAGAAAGAACTCAGAGTGACAATGAAAGTTTGAATTTGAGAGGGGTTATAATCCAGACCTCTCTTGTTGCTGTTTGGAGGTCAATTGGTTGCAGTTGGAAGAGGTAAAGGACATTTCTAATCAGGGTTACAGAAATGTATCCTGTTAGAGGGCAATTATATTAAGAAGGAAAGCAGAGAAACATAAGAAATAGAATGGTCTATACTGTAAAAATCCTAAAGATTTTAACTAAACATATCCTACTTCTGAAATGTTGAAACAGCCTAACAAGCTGTAGGCCTGATTTGTAAAAACTGTTTTTTTCCTTCTTCCAAGGGTCCAAGATTGACAGTTCCTGGGAACGGTAACCCTGTTAACCTAAAAAGTATCTGAATGCTGAAGTACAAAGCAGAAATTCAAGCCTCTTCATTTTTCTGGGCAGAACTAAGAAAAAGATAGCTTTTCCCCCCTTAACAACTTTGACCATTAAGGTGATCTATAAAATTGTAATATTATTAACATTAAAGAACTCTGTCCACCAGTAGAAAGTCTATGGTAAAGAAAAAGCATAATGGGCTACTGATGGGACCAGCAATAATGGAATGTACATAAGATTTCTGCTTAAAGCAGCTCAATAAAACTTTATGAGAGGTGTTCCCTTACTAAAATCAGTGAAATAATTAACTGATAATTACATTCAATAGAGTTAAGAGATATGGCATATAGTTGGGCCATAAATACTGTTAAACTTGAGTAAACATTCTTGCATTTAATTTTCAAAAGTATTAAAGAAAAGACATTTTAAAAAGTAAGAAGAATAATGTGTACATGTGTGTGCATATATGTATGTCAGTAGGGGATTCAGAAAAAATGATATTATATATCTGGAATAACAGTCAAAAGTTTTAACAACATACCTTAATTATTCACCTTCCAAATCTTGTTGTTATGATTGATGAATGCTGACTATTGGTGAAGGAAGGAATGAGTGCACAAAATCATAATGCTGCATGATATTATAAACTAGCATTTTAGTGAAAACGGATTCACTACCCAATAGGACATTTTATTTGTGGAATCAAGAGATATAAATATTTGTCTTATGGCTGAGAGTGGTTTGGTATACTGCTACATTTACCTTGCTATGAGAGACACACTCCAGTTTCCTAATGGGTAAAGTAAAAATATAAGTAAGATTTTGAGAATATGTGTGGAGAGAATGAGAGAAAAAGCTAGAGCAGAGGTCTCCAAGCTTGGCAACTTTAAGACTTATGGACTTCAACTCCCAGAATTCTCCAGCCAGCTGGAGAATTCTGGGAATTGAAGTCCATAAGTCTTAAAGTTGCCAAGTTTGGGGACCCCTGAGCTAGAGAGAGATCTTGCTATAATTAATCTATGATGTGATCTTAAAGCATTAAACAGATTTAGCAATTATGATGTATTTGTTGAAGGAATAGTCCTCTGTAGAATAAAGTTCTTTGCAAAATCTGTACTGTATTGTATAGTACTATACTTTTTTTCAATACAATATTCTTCCTTGCCCTCTAGACTGTTGTAGAAAGACCCTGCCTATGCTATTTGTTGTCTAAATCAAAGCCCTATGGGAAAAACTACATCCTTGCTTAAATCTGAACCAATTTGGAAGCTGCATCATTGGAGATCACATCTTTTCAAGATGCAGGATACATTAGTGCTGCCCCCGGGCTATATGATTACTTACTACTCTAAGGACTATTGGCTTGTTGAGTAACACTTCAGTTTAAGTTATTGTATTTCAATAAAAGTGGCAACCTTGGTCTTTAAACCAAATTATTAGTGTGTTCTGTTTTTCTTTCTGCATCATCTAGAATGGCATTTTCAAACACATTCTTCTGAGTGTCGGTAGAAAGCCTTTCAATTATTTTCCAAGGCAAAAAACTCCACCAACAATAACTAATTAGATGATCTCTCTTAAAGCATACTAAAATAAATTCCATTTGCACATACACTAGAATAACTTCCATTAACAATTCAAGGAGAACTAAGTCCCAACCTTATCTATATGGGTCCATTCTGGGTCCATTAACTGGGCCTATTTCTGTGGCTCTTTATCAAGTTAGTAAAAAAATGAGAGACATAGATAAATGAATAGAGAAAAAAATTGTTTGCCCAAAGGAATTTAGATGAGCAGAATCACAACACTACACAACAGAATCTGAAGCATTATGCAGAGAATAACAACTATAGAATCCATAGATTTCTTACATCCAAAGTGATCTCATTGTGTGTAGGATCACTATTAATTTATTTTGAAAATATAGTGGTTAGGAAAACAGTATTAAATAGTTTGTTGAGGAATATTTTTATATACACATTTACACATTATAATGACTAATATTTGAAAAAAAAGAAAATGTGGACAGATTTGGAAATTTAATATATTTGAAGAAACATGATGCATATATAAATATATATATATAAATCAGGATTTCATTTACACAAAATATTTATTATTTTTAGCTCCTGACTATTGAAAAATTAATATTTACATTCAAATATGATTTTAACTTCTGGGTAAATAGTTAAGCTATCTGATAATATTCACTGAATAGCATTTCTTCATAGAAAATAAGTACCACTGTTGCAATATAGAACTTATGGATATAATTGTCATCACTCTTCAGTGTTTGGGCTGAAACTGATGCAAGTAAACTTTCATCCATAGAATTTCCACAATCAAATTAAATACTAAGATTGAGGGAGGTAAAGTTAAATTCCATCTTGTGTTTCAGTCTCAAAATAAGTGTTGGCTAGTTAAAATCAAAACCCCAGGTTTAAATATATTATTCCTTCAAGTCTAAGTATCTTAATTTAGTTTGTTTGTTTAATCCACAAATAGGCAAATATGTTGGCTAGAAATTCAACCAGGCTTTGTACAAAATGTACAGGACTCCAAAAGTGGATGGGCAAAGTTTAGTGCATGAAAGTTTAAGAAATCAGACTTATTTTTAAACTCCTTCAAACTTTGAACATCACAAGGAGAGGGAGGGGGAGGAAGGGAGGAGGAAGAGGAGGAGAAACAGAAGAAAATACAGATCAGCAGGTAAAGTGTGTTATTTAGCATTTGGCCCTACTTTTTTTTGGATTCCAGAGACCATAAAAGGGATCTTAGCGAGCTACATATATTGAAGTTGCTTATTGTATTCATAGGCATCTGAGGGATCAAGAGATCCATCAAACAAATGCAGCAGTTCCAATAGTTATGTAAGGTATAAGGATTCAAATACTTAATAGTGGTATTTGCGCATATTATACACCATTTTAAAAGAAAAGCAATTTTTTCAGCTTAGCCAAAGCCAACTTTATGAATTAGCATCTATAAGCTGAATATGAAAGCAGAGAACGAGAAACCAGGAGGACAGGCAAGCAAGGTATTATATACAACTTTAGGGTTTTTCCCCCTAAGAAATAAATGAAGGACCATAATATTTTTTATTTGTTTGATTGGATTCTCTTTATCTACTCTTAGAACATGTGTGACAAATATATCCCATAATATTTTTGATGTGTTTGATTGGATTCTCTTTATCTACTCTTAGAACATGTGTGACAAATATATCATGTTTCAGGTCATATTTATGCAGAAATATTAAACATTGAAAAGGTTTCACAAACTTTAGGCACCAATATATATTGAAACATTCTAATAACAGCAGCAGAGGGAAGAGGAAATGACCAATTTCTTCAGTACTTAAACTCACTTGGCAGCAGAGAAGAAATGAAAGACCTTGAGATGTTCAGTATTAAAATTTAAATGATGGAAGAAAGGAGTTGAGTCACTCAGACAATTTTTTTTCCATTTGGACAAATTTCTTCCATCATTCTTAGCCAGTAACTTGGCTAAATCTAATTGATTGTTGTCCAGATGAAGATAAGTATATGAATGGTATGCAAAGCTAGCTTTGCTCAGAAAATCAATAAAGATTTATTGTCCATTCAGGTACTACATCTCTTTATTTAGAAAAAAATTACACTATTTTTCAGGATCTCTTCCCCCATTATCAGTCTAAATACATGTTTTCGCTTACAACTCACTCTTTCTTTCTGCCTGGTATATATGCTGTCTTTCCTTTCTACCCATACCCAGATCAATTGCTGGGAGAAATCCAGTGACCCTCTTGAAACTGGAAAGCAAGAGTAAGGGAGAGGCCACAGCATTAATTTTTCTACAGGGCAACAAGTTAAGTGTGTCTGACTATAATTTGGGCAGATTCCATAAGAATCTGGATTTTTTTAATACATGTTGACATCATCACGTGCATACTGTCATTTTGGTATCATCACAGTTTGCTTCAAGCACTACAATTGCAGTCTAGTTTAATCTAAGTTTCTAAGGTTAAACTAAACAAAAGATGAACTTTGGGCCTATGAAACTTGAATTTAACACAAATGTGTTAAATTTTTTCAATAGAGAAGGTTTATGTAATTGCAAATGGGATTTCAGGTGTATTTTTAGTAGTCCCACCAATTATTTTAAAGCACAAAGCTAGAATTATCTCAAGTATGTTTCTAATATGTGTGTTTTTTTTTTTTAAAAAAAAAACTGATTTAACTGTAATATTGCTGACTTACATGAAGCATACATTTTCTCCCACCACTTCAGTTAAATCTTCTTCCAATGTTATTTCCTTATGTAGTGACAGTTCTTTCGATTCAGAAGTTTGCCTTCTTCCTCTTATTATCTCAAGCAAAATGTGGTCAACTCTTTTTTTAGAGCTTCATCTTTAAAGCTCTTCGTGCACTATTGATATGTTCTAGTTTGCCTATAAGCTTTTTACTATGTAATGTGAACTCTGAACATAATACTCCAAGTTTTTTCTAATCATTAAGAAATAGAGTGATACCATTGTTTTTCATACTTCTGCTGGTGTAGTCTAGAATGACTTGAAACTTGTTAATTACTACATCATGTTATTCACTTGTATTTAGCTAGTTTTAATGCATATAAAAAGACTTCTGGATCTATTTCGTGTATATTGTTGGCAGGCCATATATAAACCATAATGCATTATTGTACATAATTTTGTTTCCCTAATTACAGAACTTTTTCTCTCTTAAAGTTCATTTTCTGATGCAGTTCTCCATTTCTGACAATATAATTTTATTAAACTAATTACTATTTTGCTATTATCTTTCACTTTTTCCCCAATCCCTACTGTATCTTTTCTTTGGGGAAAAAATAGCGTGATATTCACTCTGTATGCCATATGTGAAAGAATTCCAATAATTCTCAATATTTGTTTACTAAAAGTGTAAATATTGATTTTCAAATACTTTGATTTACAGATTAGCATTTTCAAATTGTGATACCCCCAAAGAAATAATCATAGTTTTTCTTTGTTTTTCTCCCTGCAATTTATTTTCACACCAATGTGTGATTCTTTCCAAGTTAATGGATAAATTCGTTCATCTCTTTCTTTATTATAAGACAAAGATAAATAAGTCTTTTTCACTCAATCTGCTGAGATAACTTGTGCCCATGCCGAAAGGTGATCTGTTCTAATCAACTTCATGAAGTCTGATGGAATTACACCGAACATATTTCATACCTGACACAACTACAGAATGATACAGTTCAGGACAAACATTGGTGACCTGAATAATACATGACAGACAGATGACCGGGTGAGAAAAGTAATTTTTCACCTACAACACTTGAGTTTCTTTATTAAAGGCTGAGACATATTTGATGGAAAGAAGGTAGGTTTGCCAGCTAAAAGCTGGTGAGCTTTATTAATAACTTAGTAAGTATTCCCTTGTCATTTTACTACTTGAAACATTTATTTTGACAATAAAATACTATATGCATATAGTTTGCATGGGAAGGAAGCATTTAAATAAATTCCCATAATAACTCTAAGTCATAGACATTATAAATTCATCAGCTAATACTACATGATGAAAACTAGACAATGCAAATATTTTTTCTAATATACTGATATACTCCTAATTGTACAATATAAATACTTGTGGTTCGCCAGCAGCAGGTGCAGATGGCTGAGGTCTCGGAGAGCGAGGACTCAGATGAGGGGCCTGCGTGTGAGGCAGGGATGGGGCCAGGACCATCAGGGAGTGGAATGCTGCCTTCAGATGTTGTGGAGGCTGGCAGCAGTGATGAAGAGGTCTCCGAGGAGCCTGTGCCCAGTGCGCATGTGCGCAGGGCTGCTCGAAGGAAAGAGCAGCTGCAGCAGCATGGGCGACTCGGGAGTGAGGCTGCAAGGTAATGGCCCCTCCCATAACAGATAAAAGCCAGTTGAAAAACCGGAGTGCTTTGCAGGAAGCAAATAAATTTTTACACACAAGCCTTGTGGACATTTGGAGTATCTTGGTTGGTGTTTGGAGACTCTTTGTGTTTGAAATATTTCTTAGTAACTTTATCTAGAGTTCTTGGCAGCCTTGCACAACCTTGGCAAGGCTTGTTCTTATCAGAGACAATTAGTTTGAAACAGCCTTTTAACCATGAAGGAATGGAATTTGTAAAGAATCATTAAAAGGTTTTGCTATTACCTCTGTTTCGTGTTTGTTTCCTTGGAACAAGGTTTGAGTCAGAACAATACTTATCTATTATTAAATTTCACCCATTAATTATGTTTCATTGATTAATTGACCAGTGGTGGGATTCAATTTTTTTTACTACCAGTTCTGTGGGTGTGGCTTGTTTGGTGGGCATGGCTTGGTGGTCATGTGACTGGGTGGGCATGGCCAACTGGGCAAGGTGGTACAGTACCTTGCTGTGAGTGATGTTGAGTTGGCCCTACCCACTCAGTCACATGACCGATGCTGCAGAGATAGGGTGATTTCCTATGTACCTCCCCCCTCCTCCGCCGCCCTTGGGCTGACAAAAAAAAAAAGTCCAACTTAAGATCATGACTGCCTGCCGAGTCTGCCTGCCAAATGGTTTTTGTTTTGTTTTTTGCCAGAAGCCCCTCAGAGATAAATTTGTACCACCAAATGTTACTGTACCTCATTGTTGCAGGGCTGCCTGTTGCTGCTATGGGTGCTGCTACAGCTATTTGGCTGCCCAAATCAAGAACTGCACCAGTTCAGAGTGACTGTGAGGAGCAAGAGGGGAAGCCAAGCCTCTCTCACTTCAGTTAGGTGCTCCCAGCATGCACAAGGAACATGATGGAAGACTTCTCATGAATTCAGGGGCTGCACCTCTCCCAATGATGAGTTGGTGGTGATCTAACGAAATGTCTTCCAGCTCTCAAAGATTGACTTTAAGAGGTCCCCCATGGAAGAAGCTGAGAATGAGCGCAATAGTAGCAGGGGCGACGGGCATGTGATGTGTCTCTCTGTGGTCCCCCTCCTGGCTGACAGCCAGAGCTTTGGCACCCCGTCTTTTCCTCAGAGGTGCGGTGTCTGCCTCCCTTCACATTCCTTGTGGAGGGGCACACACACCCATCACCCCGCCGCCATTACTTTTGCTCTCGGTTCTCAGCTTCTTCCATGGGATGCTCTTAAAGTTGTCTCAGGACATCTGCCTGCCTGCCTGGTGCCCATCCTCCCGGAACATACTTTCTTCCTTCTCCTGGCAGACGTGCCTCTTCCAGCCTGGCCCAGTCAGCCAGCAAGTGACCACATGTCCCGGGACTTCTCGCCCCCCTTGCCACAAGATGCCTGCAGCTGCTGTGTGCTTTTTTCGGTGTGGCTGCAGTCCAGCAGCCACACCAAAAAAAGCATGCCCTGTTCTATGTGCCAGGTCCAGCAAGTCCGAGCAGCCGGCTCATAGAACAGGGCTGTGCGGACCATTGGAGAAGTGGAACAAAGCCAGAGATCAGTAGCCGCCTCTTTCACAGCACAGAAATCCTCCTCGAATCAGCCGGCTGGTCTTCTCTTTCTCCACCTGTTTGTTTTGTATGGCCGAAGGGGATGAGATCAGCTGGCCAAAGGGGTGGCTGCTGCAGGCACCTCTTTTTCGGTCTCCAGCCATCTCTTTTGGGCAGAAATCCTTCCCGAATTCACCAGCTGGTCTTCTCTTTCTTTGCCTGTTTGTTTTGTATGGCCAAGGGGGAGGAGATCAGCCAGCCTAAGGGGTGACTGCTGGAGGTGACTCTTTTTCGGTCTTCGGCCATCTCTTTTGGGCAGAAATCCTCCTTGAATTGGCCAGCTGGTCTCCTCCACTTCAGCCATACAGAACAAATAGGCAGAGAAGGAGGAGACCACCCAGCCAATTCAGGGAGGCTTCTTGCTCTGCAAAAGAGGTGGCTACTGATCTCTGGCTTCGCTCCGCTTCTTCAATGGTCCAGCGCCACCCTGTTTTATGCGGCAGCTACTTGGACTTGCTGGGCCTGGCACATAGAACAGGGCGTGCTTTTTTCAGTACAGCTGCTGGACTGCAGCCACAATGAAAAAAGCACACAGCAGCTGCAGGCATCTCGTGACAAGGGGGGCGAGAAGTCACAAGACATCCACCCACCCACCCACCTGCTGGCTGGCTGGCCAGGCCAGGCCAGGCTGGAAGAGGCAAGTCCAACTCTGCCGGGAGAAGGAACAAAACATGCTCCAGGAGGGTGTCCCGGGGTTACTGCACATGCGCACTGCATGTGTAGTGGCTGCACAAGCAGTGTGCATGTTCAGCAGCCCTGCGACATCCACCTGAGGTGCACCACAGCCGCCACGTGGTAGGGAAAGCTAGGAGAGAGACCAGGGCAAGTGAGCAACCAGCCAGGGGTTGCCACCGGTTCGGCAACCCACACTATATCACCACTACTGGTTTGCCAAAACCGGTTGAATATCACCTCTGTAACTGACCAATAAAATTAATAATAGTTCTTTTTATCATTTGTTTGAAAAAAAGAAAATATGTACAGTAAGAAACAGTGGAATTATATTTCTGGTTCTCTCTAAGTGGCACATGGCTTATCTATGCATCAAATCCACCACAGATGCTTGTGTTAAAGAAAACTTCACATGAAAATTTCCCTATCTCAGATGTCAAGACTAATGATAGAACATGAAGTAGTAAGGAGACATCACATGCACTATGACCAGGTCATGCAATTACAAACATGGCATAATTTATGAGATGATGTTATGACAGATATGATGTCAATGTGACTTGTACACTTATGGATAACACAGTCTGAGTCTTGTAGACATCCATGATTCACTCATTCAGCCAAATAATATGAGATCATGTAGGTGCTTCACTGGAGTTTTAAGAAGAGTTGACAGTCTAAAACGTAGTTGTGCTTTAAAGTTGTAGCAACGTTTGGCAGAATCTCATCTGCCATCATCAGGCTTCTGTATAGTGTTCATCTGGGAGTCAGACTTTTACAGTGGTTTCAGATTTGAATTTGGGGCAGCCTATTGCTGTGCCAGAATGGTTTTTTCTTCATCCTGATTGGTTGGGAGTCTTGGTCTGTGTTTATTGGTCTTGGAGTTTGCTGTGTTCTGCTTGATTGGTGTTTCTAATATCTTCTGTCTGTTTTTTGGCTCTTTTTGTATCTTGATTGGCTGGCAACATTGTGTTACTTTATTGGAGGCCTTTAGTGCAGCTTGGCTCCGGGTAAATGGATGGCTCATTATTTAGGAAGGTAGGTTTCATCTGGGTGCCTGGTTGGGGTGTGTTTGAGCTGGAGGTATCAGGGGGGATCTGTTTGTGCCCAGGTGTTTGCCTGGCTTGTGGTGTGGAGATTTTTGTTTGTGAGTGCAGGCTTCCAAATGATTGACAGTCTGGTGGAATCATCTCTTCTATTCATGCTTTCTGGTCTTTTTCAATCTCTATGACTTCTCTGATGATTCTGTGGCTGGGGTTTTCTATAGTGGCTAGGGTTTTGGTGCCATTGAAGTTGATGCTATGACCTGTGGCTTCCATGTGTTGGACTAGTGAGGAAGTGTGTTCCAGCTTTTTGACTGCATTTTTGTGTTCATCCAGGTGGGTACTTATTCTTCTATTGGTCTGTCCAATGTATGTGGCCGGGCATGATGCACAGGGGACTTCATATATGCCTTGGTTTTCCAGGTCAATTTTATCTTTGGGGTTTCTAAGGATGGCTGCTATTTTTCTGTCTGTTTTGAAGGCAGTCTTGATGTGATGTCTGTGTAGTATCTTACTAATTTTGTCTGTAGTACCTCTTATGTAGGGCAGGACAGCTGTTCCATAGGTCTGTTCATCTTCTGGGTCTCTATTATGTCTCAGTGTGTTTTGGTGGATCAAGCCGGTGATTTTGCTTTTGTGGAAGCCGTTGGCTGTCAGTACTTTAGTCAGGGTGCATAGTTCAGTCTTAATGTGTGTCTTGTCTGCCAGGCGTTTGGTTCTAGTAATTAGTGTTTTAGCCATGGAGTTTATCTGTGCTGGGTGGTGGTGGGATTGGGCGTTGAGGTAGTGGTTAGTGTGTGTTTTCTTCTCGAATAGGAATGGTAGTTGTTTGTTCACCATGGAAACAGAAACAAACAAACAACTACCATTCCTAGATGTACTAATCTACAAAAACAGAAACAGATACCAGAAGAAAACACACACTAACACACATTTACCCAGAGCCAAGCTGCACTAAAGGCCTCCAATAAAGTAACACATGTTGCCAGCCAATCAAGATACAAAAGAGCAAAAACAGACAGAAGATAAGAAACACCAATCAAAAACACACACAAGACCAATAAACACAGACCAAGATCCCAACCAATCAGGATGAAGAAAACCATTCTGGCACAGCAATAGGCTGCCCCACTGAAACCACTGTAAAAGTCTGACTCCCAGATGAACACTATACAGAAGCCTGATGATGGCAGATGAGTTCTGCCGAAACGTTGCTACAACTTTAAAAGCACAACTACAATGACGTGGGAAAATACCCGAACGGAGCTGAATGCCATACATGTAAGTACCCGCGAAAACTTAAGAAAAATCTATCTATCTATCTATCTATCTATCTATCTATCTATCTATCTATCTATCTATCTATCTATCTATCTTAAGTTTTTGCGGGTACTTGTTCCGGTATTTTCCCACATCATTATAGTTTTGCTTTTAAAGTTGTAGCAACGTTAAAGTTGTAGCAAAGCTGAATAACATACATACATACATACATACATATAATAAATATATGTGTGTGTATGTATGTGTGTGTGTGCGTGTGTGTATGTATGTATGTATGTATGTATGTATGTATGTATGTATGTATGGTATTCAGTTTTGTTCGGGTATTTTGCCACGTTATTATAGTTGTGCTTTTAAAGTTGTAGCAACATTTTGGCAGAATCTCATCTGCCATCATCAGGCTTGTGCATTGTGTTCGTCTGTGAGTCAGGCTTTCACAGCCGTTTCTGTTTTAAATTTGGTGCTACCCTACTGCTGTGTTAGAATGTTTTTTTTCTTCATCCTGATCTGTTTGTGTCCAGGTGCTTGCCTGGATTGTGATATAGAGATTTTTTTTGTTTGTAAGTGCAGGCTTCCAGATGATTGATAGTCTGGAGGAGTCATCTCTTCTGTTCATACTATTAGGTCTTTTATCAATTTCTATGGCTTCTCTGATGATTTTGTAGCCGCGGTTTCCTATATAGTGGCTAGGGTTTTGGTGCCATTGAAGTCGATGCTATGACCTGTGTATTTCATATGTTGGACTAGTAAGGAAGTGTGTTCCAGCTTTTTTATTGCATTCTTGTGTTCTTCAAGGTGGGCAACTGGACACAAACAGACCCCCCCCCCCCCAAATACCTCCAGCCCAAACATGCCCCAGCCAGCTACCCAAATAAAACCTAGCTTCCTAAGAAATAATTATCGGCCATTCACAAGAAACCAAGCTGCACTAAGAAACCCCAATGCACAAAACACAATGTTGCCAACTAATCAAGAACACAGCTACTTGAAGACCAATAAAAACAGACCTAGACTCCCAGCCAATCAGGATGAGGAAAAAACCATTCAAATAAAGCAGAAAGCCAGCACCAAATTCAAACAAAAAATGGCTGCCAAGCCTGACACACACGATTAAAAAGAACCCAATACACATGCCTGAGGATGGCAGACAGGGGTGGGTTTCTACTGGTTCTGTCCACCTCTGTAGAACCAGTAGCTCTGAAGAGCAGCAGACAGAGAACCGGTTCTATGTCTGCTGATGTTTTTGCCCACCTGCCCACCCGGGCTCTTACCTGACCTTTATATCCTGATTTTTTCAACTTCAGCTGCTGTGCAAAGCATAGCTGCAGTTTAAAAAGCAGGAAAAAAGGGCTTTTTGAAAGGCTGTTTCTCTGCACGCAGCATGCTGATGACGATTTACAGGTACGCGCCAGCAGCGTGAAGGGAAGCACATCATAAATCACCGAAACTCGTAAATGATCGAACTGGTAGTTAACCCTGTAGGATCCCACCCCTGATGGCAGATGAGATTCTGCTGAAACGTCGCTATAATAAAAGCACAAATATTAAGATGTGGGAAAATACCCGAAGAAACCTAAATACCATACATATATATTGTTTTTGTAGATTTTCACGGGTACAGGTATGCAGGTTTTGGCATGTTCGGGTCTTTTCCCATGTAAGATTGAGAGTATCTTGGTGACGTTTCGATGAGGTCTCACTCGCCATCTTCAGGCTGGTGCTTCTGGCTTCGTGCTTGTGCCATCGAAATAAAGAAACACCTCCATAACATGAATAAACAGGATGATACCTCCCACCTACCAGACATCTGGAAACTAGCCCTTATCAACAAATGAGTCCCAGCCATGAAAACCAACACCGGACCCAAAACAACACATGACGCCACCACCAATTTTCCTCACCAGACTCAAACCCAAACCCACCCCATAGACGAAAGGCAACCACCGTCCAGAAACCAGACCATGGCTACATCACTAGCTGCCACACACCCTGACCCCCAAACCAAGTAAACTGACACACTCCATGAATACATAGCCAGGCCTCAAACTCAGAGCCAAACCAAAACCTGGAACGTCACATCACAGCCACCCGCTCAGGATATCACATCACAGAACTCAGGAGGTTACACTACAAAACCTCAGGATGTTACAACACAGCCAACGACCCAGGAGATTACAGCACAAGACCCAGGATGTCACAACAATAGAATTCAGAAGGTCATCACACAGCCCATGACCCAGGTCATTACAACCCAGGAAATTATAGAACGAGACCCAAGATGTCAAAAAAATAGAACTCAGAAGGTCATCACACAGCCCATTACCCAAGTCGTTTCAACACAGAAGGCTGATAGACACACAGGCAATACCTCAGCACACATGTTCTTACGAAAAAGTCAGCCAATCTGCAATCGTCAACCCCATCAACCAACCAAGAAATGACAACACAGCCAACTACCCCACCAGTATTTATAGAGAGACGGCAGCTCCAATCAAGCTTTGCTCGCACAAGCACCAGCCTGAAGATGGTGAGTGAAACCTCGTCGAAACATCACCAAGATACTCTCAATCTTACACAGGAAAAGACCCGAATACACCAAGACCTGCATATATACATATACATATACATATACATATACATATACATATACATATACATATACATATACATATACATATATATATACATACATACATACATACATACACACACACACACACACACACACACATATATATATATATATATATATGGTGTTCGGCTTGGTTCGGGTATTTTCCCACGTCATTGTAGTTGTTCTTTTAAAGTTGTAGCAACGTTTCAGCAGAATCTCATCTGCCATCATCAGGCTTCTGTATTGTGTCCGTCTGTGAGTCAGACTTTTACAGTAGTTTCAGATTTGAATTTGGGGCAGCCTATTGCTGTGCCAGAATGGTTTTTTCTTCATCCTGATTGGTTGGGAGTCTTGGTCTGTGTTTATTGGTCTCGGAGTTTGCTGTGTTCTGCTTGATTGGTGTCTCTAATATCTTCTGTCTGTTTTTTGGCTCTTTTTGTATCTTGATTGGCTGGCAGCATTGTGTTGCTTTAATGGAGGCCTTTAGTGCAGCTTGGCTTCGGGTAAATGGACGGCTATCCTTAGTTAGGAAGCTGGGTTTCATCTGGGTGCCTGGTTGGGGTGTGTTTGAGCTGGAGGTATCAGGGGGGATCTGTTTGTGCCCAGGTGTTTGCCTGGCTTGTGGTGTGGAGATTTTTTTGTTTGTGAGTGCAGGCTTCCAAATGATTGACAGCCTGGTGGAATCATCTCTTCTATTCATGCTTTCTGGTCTTTTTTCAATCTCTATGGCTTCTCTAATGATTCTGTGATTAGGGTTTTCTATAGTGGCCAGGGTTTTGGTGCCATTGAAGTTGATGCTATGACCTGTGGCTTCCATGTGTTG
Source organism: Notechis scutatus (assembly GCF_049901735.1). Taxonomy (NCBI): domain Eukaryota; kingdom Metazoa; phylum Chordata; class Lepidosauria; order Squamata; family Elapidae; genus Notechis; species Notechis scutatus. The sequence continues at coordinate 176,977,326 of NC_142011.1, read as the reverse complement.
GACTAGTGAGGAAGTGTGTTCCAGCTTTTTGACTGCATTTTTGTGTTCATCCAGGCGGGTGCTTATTCTTCTGTTGGTCTGTCCAATGTATGTGGCCGGGCATGATGCACAGGGGACTTCGTATATGCCTTGGTTTTCCAGGTCAATTTTATCTTTGGGGTTGCTAAGGATGGCTGCTATTTTTCTGTCTGTTTTGAAGGCAGTCCTGATGTGATGTCTGTGTAGTACCTTACTAATTTTGTCTGTAGTACCTCTTATGTAGGGCAGGACAGCTGTTCCATAGGTCTGTTCATCTTCTGGGTCTCTATTATGTCTCAGTGTGTTTTTGTGGATCAAGCTGGTGATTTTGCTTTTGTGGAAGCCGTTGGCTGTCAGTACTTTAGTCAGGGTGCATAGTTCAGTCTTAATGTGTGTCTTGTCTGCCAGGCGTTTGGTTCTGGTAATTAGTGTTTTAGCCACGGAGTTTATCTGTGCTGGGTGGTGGTGGGATTGGGCGTTGAGGTAGCGGTTGGTGTGGGTTTTCTTCTGGTATATGGTGTGTCCTAGTGTGCCATCTGTTTTTTTGTAGATTAGTACATCTAGGAATGGTAGTTGTTTGTTTGTTTCTGTTTCCATGGTGAACTTGATTTTGGGGTGTGCGCTGTTTAGGTGTGTTAGGAAATTGTTTAGGTTTTCTTGTCCATGGGGCCAAATCACGAATGTGTCATCGATGTATCTTAACCATAGTTTGGGTTTGGGACAAGATAAAACAACTTACAACTTGGAGAGCTGATTCTGAAGGCATTTACAAACAAAAAAAATTATTGAAAAAACTAAAGAAATTAGAACATGACAAGAAAACCCCCAACAACTCACAACAACACCTGAAACAATTAGTGCACAACGTTTCCAACAGAGAACTCACCAAAACAGAAACAGATGTCCTAACCAAAGGATTCAATTATGCTATAGCACCCCAAAAAATCCCCACAGAATCCATCATATGTGCAGTAGAATCCAGCCTAACTAAATTAAATACAGATGAAGCTGATAAAATAAGACACCAAGTTACCAACATCTTATGCACAAGCAAACCACCAAAAAGCAACTTACAGAAAAATGAAATCAAAGCACTACAAACCCTGAAAAGAGATAGCAGCATAATCATCCTCCCAGCAGACAAAGGGAATGCCACTGTAGTAATGGACAGAAAAGACTACGAAACAAAATTGACAGACCTACTCCAAGACTCCACATACAAACCCATAAACACGGACCCAACCACATATCTGGAAAAATTAACCAAAAAGAAAATTATAACTAGCCACATGAGCAAAGAGATCCAACAGACGGTCATCCCAAGAGAAAAATCTTCCAGATGCCCCAAACTATACGGCCTCCCAAAAATACACAAAGAAGGCATACCTCTCAGACCCATAGTCAGCTCCAGAGGAGCACCACTACAAAACCTAGCTAAACACCTAGCAAAAGAGCTACAGCCCCATGCTGAAACAGCAGCTTCTCATGTAAAAAACTCATACCACTTCTTGGAAATGATCAAAGATCTACACGTGGAGCAAGAAGATCTGCTTGTAAGTTTTGACGTGGTTTCACTATTCACTCAAGTCCCGATAAAAGAGACCCTTGAAATCATCAAAAATAAATACCAACCAGCTAAACACCTCATGGAACTAACAGAACACTGCTTAACCAACACATATTTCATATACAAAGGACAAAGATACAAACAAATAGAAGGAGCTCCCATGGGATCACAACTGTCACCTGTCATTGCAAACCTGTTCATGGAAGAATTCGAATCCAGAGCCCTGGCCAATGCCATCCTCAAACCCAAACTATGGTTAAGATACATTGATGACACATTCGTGATTTGGCCCCATGGACAAGAAAACCTAAACAATTTCCTAACACACCTAAACAGCGCACACCCCAAAATCAAGTTCACCATGGAAACAGAAACAAACAAACAACTACCATTCCTAGATGTACTAATCTACAAAAAAACAGATGGCACACTAGGACACACCATATACCAGAAGAAAACCCACACCAACCGCTACCTCAACGCCCAATCCCACCACCACCCAGCACAGATAAACTCCGTGGCTAAAACACTAATTACCAGAACCAAACGCCTGGCAGACAAGACACACATTAAGACTGAACTATGCACCCTGACTAAAGTACTGACAGCCAACGGCTTCCACAAAAGCAAAATCACCAGCTTGATCCACAAAAACACACTGAGACATAATAGAGACCCAGAAGATGAACAGACCTATGGAACAGCTGTCCTGCCCTACATAAGAGGTACTACAGACAAAATTAGTAAGGTACTACACAGACATCACATCAGGACTGCCTTCAAAACAGACAGAAAAATAGCAGCCATCCTTAGCAACCCCAAAGATAAAATTGACCTGGAAAACCAAGGCATATACGAAGTCCCCTGTGCATCATGCCCGGCCACATACATTGGACAGACCAACAGAAGAATAAGCACCCGCCTGGATGAACACAAAAATGCAGTCAAAAAGCTGGAACACACTTCCTCACTAGTCCAACACATGGAAGCCACAGGTCATAGCATCAACTTCAATGGCACCAAAACCCTGGCCACTATAGAAAACCCTAATCACAGAATCATTAGAGAAGCCATAGAGATTGAAAAAAGACCAGAAAGCATGAATAGAAGAGATGATTCCACCAGGCTGTCAATCATTTGGAAGCCTGCACTCACAAACAAAAAATCTCCACACCACAAGCCAGGCAAACACCTGGGCACAAACAGATCCCCCTGATACCTCCAGCTCAAACACATCCCAACCAGGCACCCAGATGAAACCCAGCTTCCTAACTAAGGATAGCCGTCCATTTACCCGAAGCCAAGCTGCACTAAAGGCCTCCATTAAAGCAACACAATGCTGCCAGCCAATCAAGATACAAAAAGAGCCAAAAACAGACAGAAGATATTAGAGACACCAATCAAGCAGAACACAGCAAACTCCGAGACCAATAAACACAGACCAAGACTCCCAACCAATCAGGATGAAGAAAAACCATTCTGGCACAGCAATAGGCTGCCCCAAATTCAAATCTGAAACCACTGTAAAAGTCTGACTCACAGACGGACACAATACAGAAGCCTGATGATGGCAGATGAGATTCTGCTGAAACATTGCTACAACTTTAAAAGAACAACTACAATGACGTGGGAAAATACCGAACCAAGCCGAACACCATACATGTAGCTGAAAACTTAAGAAAAATATATATATATATATATATATATATATATATATATATATATATATATATATATATATATATATATATATATATATATATATATATATATATATATATAGTTATTTGGGTTTTCTCCCATGTAGAATTGGAAGTATCTAGGCGACTAGATTTGATTAAGTCTCATTCATCATCTTCAGGCTTGTGTCTTCAGCTTTGTCCTCCTCAGAGTAATGTGAGCTTGCAGCTGCTTCTTCCTTTTAACTGCTAGTGGGGGTGTGACTTGATTGGGTGGGGGCTTGGCTGTGTTCTGATTGGGTGGGGGTGTGCTCTCATTGGTTGGTGGTTTGGCTGTGTTCTGATTGGTTGGGGGGTTGGCTGTGTTCTGATTGGCTGGGGGTGTGTTCTGTTCAGGTGGGGGCTTGGTTGTGCTCAGGTTAGTCTTAGTTGCTGGGGGATTTAAGCTGGTGAGCTGTGATCCTGCTGTTTGGCTTTGCGTTCGTGGTCGTGCCACATCTTCATGGTGGGCATCAGTTTGC